>NW_024420044.1:238270-292026 GCF_014898765.1 Herpailurus yagouaroundi | reverse complement strand
TATTTAAATCCTTTTTGATCAGCTCATTAGCTGTTGTTATTTCCTGGAGATTCTTCTGAGGGGAATTCTTCCGCTTGGTCATTTTGGATAGTCCCTGGCGTGGTGAGGACCTGCAGGGCACTTCCCCTGTGCTGTGGTGTATAACTGGAGTTGGTGGGCGGAGCCGCAGTCAGACCTGATGTGTGCCCCCAGCCCACCGCTGTGTCCACAGTCAGACTGGTGTGTGCCTTCTCTTCCCCTCTCCTAGGGGCAGGATTCACTGTGGGGTGGGGTGGCCTGTCTGGGCTACTTGCACATTTCCAGGCTTGTGATGCTGGGGATCTGGCGTCTTAGCTGGGGTGGGTAGGCAAGGTGCACAGGGGCAGGAGGGGCAGGCTTAGCTTGCTTCTCCTTAGGTGATCCACTTCAGGAGGGTCCCTGTGGC
Organism: Herpailurus yagouaroundi; assembly: GCF_014898765.1. Taxonomy (NCBI): domain Eukaryota; kingdom Metazoa; phylum Chordata; class Mammalia; order Carnivora; family Felidae; genus Herpailurus; species Herpailurus yagouaroundi. The sequence goes on along the minus strand of NW_024420044.1, from coordinate 291,602 downwards.
AGCTGGAGTGAGTCAGATCCGCTGCCGGAGGTTTGGCTCCGCAGAAGCGCAGCGTTGGGTGTTTGCGTGGAGCGAGCAAGTTCCCTGGCAGGAACTGGTTCTCTTTGGGATTTTGGCTGGGGGATGGGCGGGGGAGATGGCGCTGGCGAGTGCCTTTGTTCCCCACCAAACTGAGCTCTGTCGTCAGGGGGCTCAGCAGCTCTCCTTCCCTTTGTCCTCCAGCCTTCCCGCTTTCTGAGCAGAGCTGTTAACTTATGACCTACCAGACGCTAAGTCGCTCTTGCTGTGGGAACACAGTCCGTCAGGCCCCTCCGCTTTTTGCAAGCCAGACTCGGGGGCTCTGCTTGGCTGGGGAGCCGCCCTTCCGCCCCGGCTCCCTCCCGCCAGTCCGTGGAGCGCGCACTGCCTCGCTGCCCTTCCTACCCTCTTCCGTGGGCCTCTCGTCTGCGCTTGGCTCCCGCGACTCCGTTTTGCTAATCCTCTGGCGGTTCTCTGGGTTATTTACGCAGGTGTAGGTGGAATCTAAGTGATCAGCAGGACGCACAGTGAGCCCAGCGTCCTCCTACGCCGCCATCTTCCCTCTCCTCCAAGCCTTTCTTTTTTCTATGAGTCTTGCTAAAGGCTTACCTTTTTTATGTTTTCAAAGAACCAACTCTTGGTTTCATTGATCTTTTCTTTTTTTTTGTCAGTCTCTACTTCACTTATTCTTTTCTTTAATATTTATTATTTCTTTACTTCTATTGGCTTGTGGCTTTTGTCCTTTTTCTAGTTCCTTAGGTGTAATTTTAGATTATTTGTTTGAGATTATTTCTGTTTCTTAAGGTAGGCCTCTATTGCCAAAAATTTCTCTCTTAAACCCGTTTTCTTTTTCTGCATCTGAAAGACTTTGAACCTCTGTGTTTTCATTGTCATTTGTCTTCATTAATTTTTTAAATTTCTTTTTTGATTTATTTTTTGACCCATGGGTTGTTTAGTAACATGTAGTTTAGCTCTCAAGAATTTTTACGCTTTTCCATATTTTTCTTGCAATTGATTTCTTGTTTTATACCATTTTCTTTGGAAAAGATGTTTGATGTGATTTCAATCTTCATAAATTCAATGAGACTTCTTTTTTGGCCTAACATGTGATCTATCCTGAAGAATGTTCGATGCGCACTTGAAAATATTGTGTATTTTGCTGTTTTGGGATGGAATGTTCTGTATACATCTGTTAGGTCCACTCAATATACTGTATAGTTCAAAGTCATTGCCTCCCTGTTGATTTTTGTCTGGATGATGTATCCACTGATATAAGTGGATGTTTAATTCCCCTACTATTATTGTATTACTGTCAACTTTTCCTTTTAAGTCTGTTAATATTTGCTTTGTGTACTAGGTGGTCTTATGTTGGGTGCATAGAAATTTACAATTGTTATAGCCTCTTGGTGGATTGATGCTTTTATCATTGTGTAATGAACTTCTTTGTCTCTTGTTACAGTCTTTGTTTTAAAATCTATTTTGTCTGATATAAGTTTTGCTACCCGAGCTTTTTTTCATACCCATTTACATGTAATGTCTTTTTCCATTCCTTCACTTTCAGTTTCTGTGTGTCTTCAGTTCTGAATGGAATCTCTTGTAGGTAGCATATAGATGGGTTATGGTTTTGTTTCTATTAATTCAATCACATTGCCCTTTGATTGGAGCTGGAATATTATTTTGCTAAATTTGTCTGATGCATACCTTATTCTAAGTGGCCTATCATATTGTGATTATGTCCTTTGACAAACTGCAGGGAAACGTTATCATATTTCCCCATTGTTGCATGCCAAAATGTGCATTCAGAACTAGGCAGCTGCCTTGCCTACAAATACTGCCCATTTAGACTGCCTCATCTGCTCCCCCTCACCTTCAACTTCTGTGTGCTTACATTGGAATTCCTGACCATGACTTCTGGCCACTGCAAGCCCTTGCCACAATTTCCTTTGACGTTATTATGTTTTCTTCCATCATGTTTCTTCCTGATATTATTATGATCTCTTCCATGATTCTTCCCATCACTATTGTTATTTCTTACAACACACTTCATTTCCATTTTCCTTCTACAACACCAGGAAGATACTTCACAAACACTGTCAATACTTTAGTCCAATGAGCTGGAGAAGCTACCCACACACTGGGAATCAGAAATCCTGGACTAGTCATTTAATTTCTAATCATCTGTACCCACCTTAAATGCTTACTTGGTGATATATTCAATTTCAACTAATACAAATTAACAAGAATGTCTTTGCTCCCAGTTTTCCTTCATTTAGATGCCCCACCCAATTTTTGCTCAATTGATCCTCAAGGAGTCATTTTGGAGGCACAAACAGCTCTTGGCCTACAGACGTTTTAACTGCATTATCAAGTCTGGTATAGAAGAAATATCCAATAAATGTGTACAAATTACTGGGTTTCTTGCTGGAGGCTCTGTTGAATGCTTTATATGGGAACCTCTGCCTTTACCTTTTATTGCAGGTCTACATTGCAAGGCTTTCACATCATACATTATGTTTCCCCTAGCCCTCTGATTGGCTTCCCCTGGTCCATGTATTACAATGCACAATTGTCTCCCTTGACCTGTCACTGAAGATTTATCCTACATGTTACAAATGCCCTGCTTTTGCTACTATGGCAAGTTACCAATGACCCAAAAGAGCTATTTTCATTCCCTTAGTCCTGGGAATTTCAGTTTTTACTAGGATTGACTGGGTTGAGCACTGGTACAATGGCCCTAGCCACCCAAACTTGGGTAACTGAGGCTAGTTAACAATTATCAGCTTTCTTACCCCAACATGCACAATGGCTACATAAAACCCTGTCCCTTGTGCAACAGGCTCATGAGTCTCTTCCTCAGGACAAGTTCAAACCTACTTACACAAGATAGCCCAATATGTTAACATATTCCACAATGTTACCCAAATCTTTGAATAGACTTCCACAGCCCTTTGAGCTCACTGATCTATTTGTCATGACTGGACCCTACAAGTTAGGGACAATGACTATAGACTGTATTTGAGACTATTGTCTCTTTAACTATTATAGGAATTGTTATTATAACCTAATTAGATATGTACTTTCTTGGTTAAAATATGCCACATCCTCGAATTTTAATATATCTACTATCCAAACTGATAATATTTTCACTGTTAACTCTGATGCCTCAGCATCACAGGGAGGATTAATGGTGTAAGAACTTACCAAAGAGCTCTTTTGCTTATACCGTAAGTGTTTGACATTAAGCTTTTGATGTCTGAAGCAACCACTTCAAAGACATTCATCTTGAATAAATACATGGGCACCTACACAACTAGATAAAAAGCCAGGGTTCCCTATTCATGAATTCCCCTTTGTAGAAAGTTCTGGTTCACCTAAATAAGTGGCTGAGCACTTGCTTTTCACTTCCTGCACTTTAATTCCCACTGTATGTTTTAAATTCATCTATTAGAACAAGACAGGGATGTCCACACTCACCAATGTTATTTAACATAGTACTAGAAGTCCTAGCCTCAGCAATCAGACAACAAAAAGAAATAAAAAGCATCTAAATCAGCAAGGAAGAAGTGAAAAATTCACTATTTGTTGATGACATGATGCTCTATATAGAAAAACCAAAAGGCTCCACCAAAAAACTGCTAGAACTGATACAAGAACTTAGTAAAGTCACAAGATACAAAATCAATGTACAGAAATCTGTTGAATTTATATATTCCAATAATGAAGCGGCAGAAAAAGAAATCAAGGAATCAATCCCATTAACAATTACACCAGAACCCACAAGATAACTAAGAATACTCTGAAAACTACAGAATGCTTATGAAAGAAATTGAAAATAATTCAAAGGAACTGAAAAACATTCCATGCCCAAGAATTGGAAGAACAAATATTGTTAAAATGTCAATACTACCCAAAGCAATCTACACATTTAATGCAATCCTTATCAAAATAACACCAGAATTTTTCTCAGCTAGAACAAACAATTCTAAAATTTGTATGGAACAAAAAAATACCCTGAATAGCTAAAGTAATTTTGAAAAGGAAAACCAAAGCTGGAAGCATCACAATTCCAGTCTTCAAGCTGTATTACAAAGCTGTTATTATCAAGACAACATGGTACTGACACAAAACAGACACATAGATCAATGGAACAGAAGAGAGAACCCAGAAATGGACCCACAAATGTATGGCCAACTAACCTTTGACAAAGCAGGAAAGAACATCCAATGGAAAGAAGACAGTCTCTTCAACAAATGGTGTTGGGAAAACTGGACAGTGACATGCAAAAGAATGAACTTAAACCACTTTCTTAAACCATGCACAAAAATAAATTCAAAATAAATGAAAGACCTAAATGTGAATCAGGAAACCATCAAAATCCTAGAGAACACAGGCAGCCATCTCTTTGACCTCGGCTGTAGCAACCCCTTACTAGATATGTCTCTGGAGGCAAGAAAAACAAAAGTAAAAATGAACTGTTGGGACTTCATTAAGATAAGCTTATGTGAGGAAAGGAAATAATCAACAAAACTAAAAGGGAACCTTCAGAATAGGAGAAGATATCTGCAAATGACACATCTGATAAAGGGTTGGTATCCAAAATCTATAAAGAACTTAACAAACTCAATACCCCAAAAAACAAATAACCCAGTTAAAAAATGGGTAGAAGACATGAATAGACATTTTTCCATGAGGACTTCCACATGGTTTGCAGACACATGAAAAAAATGCTCAACATCACTGATCATCAGGAAAATAGAAATCAAAACTATGATGAGTTATCACCTCACACCAGTCAGAGTAGCTAAAATTAACAACAAAGTAAAAAACAGGTTTTGGCAAGGATGTGGAGAAGGGGAACCCTCTTACACTGTTGGTGGGAATGCAAACTGGTGCAGCCACTGTGGAATACAATATGAAGTTTTCTCAAAAAGTTAAAAATACAATAATCCTATGATCCAGCAATGGCACTACTAGGTATTTACCTAAAGGATACAAAAATACTGATTTGAAGAGATACATGCACCCTGATGTTTATAGGAGCATTTTGGCAGTAGCCAAATTATGTAAAGAAACCAAATGTACAAAAATTAGTGAATACATAAAGAAGAAGTGGTATAGATATACAATGGAATATTACTCAGCCATCAAAAAGTATGAAATCTTACCATTTGCAATGACGTGGATGGAGTTATAGTATATTATGCTAAGCAAAATAAGTCATTCAAAGAAAGACAAGTACCATATGACTTCACTCATATGTGGAATTTAAGAAATAAAACAAATGAACATGGGGGTAGGGGAAGAGAGGCAAACCGGGAAACAGACTCTTAACTATATAGCACAAACTGAGGGTTGTTGGAAAGGAGGTGGGTGGAGAAATGGGTTGAATGGGTGATGGGTATTAAGGAGGGCAATTGTGTTGTGCACTAGGTGTTGTATGCAGGTAATTAGTCTCTGAATTCTGCACCTGAAACTAATATTACACTGTATGTTTACTATTTGAAATTAAATACAAATTTGGAAAAAATAAGGAAACGTTTACTGATAAAATAATAATCACCTGAGATCTCTTCCCCCTATGATGTCTATCATAGCCATGTTAGTGGCTTTTTCTTGAAATGTCTTATTATGTATATATTAATAATAAGTGCTTTTTCTAACCTTGATGGGTTTTTCTCTTAGTTTATTTGTAATCTCCCTCACCATGATTATATCCCTACTCTACTCCTTTCCTAGGTGGATCCTTCCAAATCCTTCCTTATGCTCACATATAAAATATATAAATTGTGGGAATGATTCATTACTGTTTTGTTAACAAAATGTTATGCTAGCTTATGTACTTCTCTGTATATACACCCCTAGGTATGTGAAAACTCCTACTCCAAAAATTATCCCATTTATACATATGTATTTATATACTCCTTCCTTGTGTGTCTCTGGTTGATATACACTTTACTCATTATATATCTGGTTGATAGTGTAAACAGTATAAGAAGGTTGTACCGGAGGGACAGAATCTTAAAGACACTTTTTAACAAAAAATGTTGCTGGGTTTTCTGGAATTGTTTCTCTAATCTGTTTACGGGTACTAATTCCTCTATTTTCAGCGACAAAGACCACATTGCAAATCCATGTCAAAAATTAGTAAAAGAGCTGAGGCGCCTGGTTGGCTTAGTCATTTTGTCTCAGATCATGATCTCATGGTTGAGATGGAGTCTTGCAACTGGCTCTGCACTGACAGCACAGAGACTGCTTGGGATTTTCTCTTTATCTCTTCCCCTTCCCTGTTCACATGTGCATACACTCTCTCTCAAAATAAATAAGTAAACTTAAAAAAAAGAAAAAGAAAAAAATCTGAGAGCCTCATTTCTAATCTAATCTGCAAAAATGACCTGAAAGCTTTTGTCTTCCCTGAAGGAAACCCTTATCTTTTTGTAGCTACAAGGCTGTGATTTCTGAAAATCAGAGTGTCATCTTGTGAGTGGCTGAATTACAACACAAATTGGTTCACAGGTTCTCTTCTGCTAAAGTTAGGGAATTAAGTAATGGAACCTTGAGATTTAGAACAGGGACATTTGCATAGATCTCAATGAAGGTGGTGACAATACCCTCATGAGAGGCCTGAGGAAATTTAAACTTAAAAGCTAAAGTTATGGGAAACTGAAACCTAACCAAGCTTAACCAGCTTGTTCCGCTTCTGTACAATTGCTTGGCGCGCCCATGTATTCCTGATCAATCATTATTGCCTGGCACATCCGTATATTCTTGATCAACCATTGTTACTTGGCACATCCGTGTACTCCTGATCAATCATTGTTGCTTGGCACATCCATTTATTCCTGATCAATCATTGTGATACCCGTACCCCCGGTTGTGGTCTGACCTAAAAGCAGGAACCAATCGAATACTGTTAAGTGTCCAACTTTAAACACCAACCAATCGCAGCTCTGTAACTGTGGAAAATTCCTGATTTCCCCATGAATTGTTTGTACCTGTCTATAAAAGGGGTGTAAAAACCTCTCTCAGGGCCTCTTGGCGTCACTGGCAACGGGGGCGCAGAGGTCCAGGTTCGAACCTGCAATAAATGACCCTTGCTGCTTAGCTTTGACTCTGGACTCTGGTGGTTCGTTTTTGGTGGTCTCTTAGACTCTGGGCGTTTCACTCAGTCTCTCAATTCTACCGAGCCTTTTTACCAGTAGAAGTGTTACTTGGTGGTGGATTGTGTAACTCCTCTGTCCTTATCCTCTCAAAGGAAAGAATTCAGTGGAGAGACTTGATAGGGAGTTTAAGTAGCAAAGGTTTTTATTTAACAAAAAGCAACAGTACACTCTAGAGATAAAGGAGTGGGTTGACCCAAGGATAGGTAGCAGTGCTGAGTTTCTCATTGTGTTTTTTATGGGTGTTTATTCAGTCTCCTCCCTTCCATCTTGTTATTATTGCTCCACCCTCAGATCCGCCTTCGTTTCCTCCCCTCCAACATTTGCACAACTTTGTGTTAGTCATTTTCCCATAAGCACCTAACTGCAACCCACGGGAGTGGGGGGGGGGGCAAACCACAACACCAATACTATAATAACCTCAGGGTTACTAGTAGGTAAGGTCTTTGTTAAATGCACATGTTCCAAGGTTGGAGAAGTCTCTGTATCCCATATCGTCTCTTATCAGTCTGTGTTAAACTGCAAAAGCAGTTGGTCTAAGGGAGATAGGACAGTCTCTGGGTGGAAATCAGGTGGTCCCTGGCAATTGTCCATCTTTTACCCTTCTTTCTCCCCTCCTGCTCATGTCTGCCTACTGCAAAAGAAGGAACATATTTGTCCCTATGTGTTATTCCCTTTTGACCAGAAAAACCTGTAATGATATTTTCTTAGGTAAATGCCTGGGAGAGACTGCTAGTTCTCCTTAGGACCTGCTCCCACCACTTCCTCTTTGCTTCTAGACCTACATGCTTCTAGACCTATATAACTAGACTCGAGCCTCAGTAGGCCCAATGGGTGAAGCACGAAGTATGATATATGAGTATGTGTGATATACACTAACGGAGCTGCATTATATTTTTATTTACACAGAAAATTATCTGAAGAATATGTGTGAGAATGTGTTTTAGGGGTGTGGAATCATGGTAGTGGTGATGGTAATATAAAGTTGTATCAAATAAAATTGAAAAGCCAAAACTGCCTTGGTATAAAAAAGAGGAAGTAATCCAAAGCATTAGGAAGATTTGGATGTTAGAGTGGATTTATCATATAACACCTGCTCGTCCATCCCAGGAGTGTCCAAGGGACACAACTTTCATCATGATTGTGCAGAATAAACTTGTGAGGGGAACTTTAGCATCCTTGAAAAGCTCTGTGATCACTATTCCCTGTAGGTCAAATGTTACACGGGAAACTGTCACCATCAAACAAGGATCCCTAAACTCAATAGGGAGAATGGGATTCCTGGATTGCTGGGGCCAAGGTGTGGCACTTAATCACCAAAGAGAAGGTGAGCATGGTTAATATAATGGACAGCACTGCCAAATCAGTAATCAGAATAGCCTGACTTACAGAGACCTACAGCATTAGATAATTGTGGAGTCCCCAAAACTGAAATAGATGGGCAGCTTATGAAATTTTTATTTGATCTGTCTGCACAGGAGTGATCTAGGCTTAGTGAACAAAGTCATTAAAACATTGAGGTAGTCCTATGATAAGTTTGCAGACTGGAACCAGTTTACAGATCCAAATGCCTTTTGAAAGAAGGTTGGGGGCATGTTCCATAGAGGAAAAACCCTACTACACTATTAGCAACTTATATTGTTAATCTTTCTGCCTACCTTCCCCAAAGGGATATCTGATCATTAATCAGGGGCCTGTGCAGTGGGAAAAGAAAAATAATTAGACTTTTAAGGGATTACTGAACACTGGCTTTGAACTGACAATTCCTGGAGACTTCACTGTGAATCTGCAGCACATAGAGTATGGCTTATGGAGGTCATCACTAGAAATTTAGCACAGATCAATCTCTCTGGCTTAGTGAGTACACAAAACCTACCCTGTAGTTATTTCCCCCAGATCCAGAATTCATAATTGGAAAAGACATACTCAGCTACTGGCAGCATCCCTACATTGGTTACCTAACCTGTGTAGTGAGGGGATATTATGGTAAGAAAGACTAAGTAGAAGCCCCTATTATTGTGACTATCTCTAAATATAGTCAGCTAAAAAGAATACATTTCTAGATGGATTTCCAACTTTAGTGTACCATCAAAGACTTGAGAGATGAAAAATTAGTAATTCTTATCACATTCCCATTCAACTGGCCTGTTTGGCTAGTACAGAAGACAGATGAATCATGAATAATAACAGTAGATCAAGTTTAATCAAGTGGTGGCTCCAAGTGCAGCTTCTATTCTAAATGTGATTTTATTATTTGAACAAATTAATACATTCTCTAAACCTAGTATGCAGTTATTAATCTGTAAAATGATTTTTGTCTATACATTTAACCCTTGAGCAATGCATTGGTTGGGGCACTGAACCCCTGTGCAGTTAAAATTCTTCACATAGCCCTTGACTCCTCCAAAACATAACTAGTAATAGCTTACTGTTTACCAGAAGACCTACAGAGAGCATAAATAGCTGATTAACACATATTTTGTATATGTAATATATATTGTATTCTTACAATATAATCAGCTAAAGAAAAGAACATTATTAAGAATATCATAAGAAATAGAGTATACATTTACAGTACTATATTGCATTTATTTTTTTAAAAAAATCCGTGTATAAGTGAAACCATGCAGCCCAAAGCTGTGTTGATCAAGGGCAACTGTATTTGTTAGTAAAGACCACCAGAAGTAGTTTTCTTTAAGCTGGTAGATCGAGAAATATACCTTCACTGTCCTAACTCAGTAATATATCAACTCTCCATACCTATGTCATAATTTAGTCACAGGGACCTAATTGTCTTTCTCTTCCACTGGACACCATGCTGGTCCATTAAATTGATAGTATTGTACTGATTAGACCTGGTTAACAGGGAGTATCACCTACACTAGTTACTTTGGCAAGACACTTCTGTGCCAGAAGGTGGACAGGAAATCTCACAAAAATTCAGCCACTTTCTACCTCAGTAAAATTTCTGGTGGCCACTGGTCTAGAGCACAAGATATACCTTTTAAGATGAAGAATAAGTTTTTTCATTTACCTCATACCTCATTATCTATGCTACTCTTACCCATTCACAAGTGACTGATTTTGAATGGGGCCCAGAAAAAAATGAAGATCTTGCAAAAGGTCAAGGCTGCTGTGAAAACTGCATTTCCATTTCTGTCATTTGCTCCAAAAGATATGATGGGGCTTGAAAAGTAAGTGGCATGTAGAGATGATCTTTCGAGCCTTTGGAAACCCCTACAGGTGACTCACAGACTCAGGATTTGGGGCAAAACCAAGTCATCTGTGGAACATTACTCCCCTTTTGAGAAACAATTTTGGGGTTGCTTGCTACTGGGCCTTAGTAGAGACTAAACACTAAACCAGGAGCCAAAAATTTACCATATGACATAATCTGCCCATCATAAACTGGGTACTGTGGGACTCAAGCCATAAATACAAAGTTGAGTGTCCACAACAACACTCCATTATGTGGAAGTGACATATATTAGATAAGGCTCAGCAGGTTCTTAAGGCACAAGTAAATTGCATGAAGATGTGGCTCAAATGCCCATAAGATCCTGCTTCTGCTACTTTACCTTCATTCTCTCAACCTGAATCTGTGGCCTCTTTGGGAGTTCCCTATGACTGGTTGAGGAATCAAAAATTCTGCTCTATTTTACAGATGGTTCTCCACAATACACATGCATGTCCCAAAAGTGGACACCTGTAGCACTACCAGACTATTTGGGGATAGCCTTAAAAGACAACAGTGACTCGAAATTCCCCAATGCACAGAACTTTAAGCAGTGCTCCTACTGTTCACTTTACCTAAAAGGATAAATGGCCGGGGTTCCTGGGTGGCTCCTCTGTTAAGTGTCTTTGGCTCAGGTCAAAATCCCATGGTTTGTGAGTTTGAACCCTGTATCAAGTTCTGTGCTGACAGCTCAGAGCTTCTGGATTCCGTGTCTCCCTCTCTCTGTCCCTACCCATCCCCTCTCAAAAATAAATGAACATTAAAATATTTTTAATAAAAAAATAAGAAATGGTCAGAGGTAGGAGTGTATAGCAGTTGGTAAGTTGTGGCCAATAGTGTGACAGGATGGTCCGGAACTTGGAAGAAACACAATTGGAAAATCAGAGATGAGATCTGGGGATGAGAAATGTGGATAGATCTCTCCAAATCAGTACAATATGAAGCTATTAGTGTACTATGTGTATGCTCATCAAAGGGTAACTTTAGCAGACAATGCTTTCACTACTCGGGTGGATAAGATGGCCCATTCTTTAGACATCCATCAGGCTCCTTTACCAGTCATGCCTCTCATTTCCAATGGGCTCATGCACAAAATGGCCATGGTTGCAAGGATGGAGGTTATTGATAGATTTTACAATGTATCAACTTTGCTAGGCTGAACTACATTTCCCAGAATTCTGTGTATTGTATGTTTCCAGTTAGGATGGGCCACAAGGAAGATTCTGCCAAGATTTTGGAGAAATAACAAAGGCAGCAGGCATATTGTAACATAAACACGTTATTGCTTATCTGTTGACTTAATTCAGGATGAAGCAGCAGCTGAGGCAGTTATGTGTGTATAGCTCCAGGACAAGGGAGCCTTGATTCTACAGGATACTATTGCCACCAAACTCAAAATCACTAAGAATGGACATGGGTTTCAGTCCATCCTGTTGCCTTCCAGTTTGTGTTCATGAGATTACAGCCTTCTCATGATCTTGCCTTTCTGCCTGCCCTGTGGGTTTCAAACACCTGCATTGGATGCAAAAACAATATTACAGGGACTGGAAGCCCCAATAATTATGTAAGCCAAATCATTATATCTATGTAGCTATCTAGCTATCTCTATTTATCATCATCTATATTGCTACTAGTACTACTTCTCGTGTTGAAACTTGACTGATATAGTTGTTTGGAAGCCAGGTCCTTTCCTCTATGTAGTGTCCTTGATTTGTTCTGGGCCTGCCTGTACCTCTTATCCCCAGTGACTACATCTGGTGAGCATATTACTCATGTTTTGTTAAAAAATCATTTGTATTTTATGATGTTTTGACATATTGGGGCCTTGCTGACCAAGGAGAGAGTGCCCCTCCCAGGGAAAGCTATTTCCTTTAGATAGCATATTACTCCCCTGTGAGAATGCCTTTTATATGCAAACCAAACAGTCTGGAGCCCACACCAGCCAACTACCTCTTTTATGGAGCTTTCAGTTTAAACCACTATCCCTTTGCCCTAATATAACCTCAGGGACAGGTACCAGGAAATTAGAGAAAGTCCCTATAGCCAGGAGCCTGATGACATTATTCAAATTAGCCAACTCTAATCTGATTAACTGCTTTGTCTTTCCCACAGAAATTCCAATGAAGACTTGCACCTATGTGTTTCTTTCATTCCTTCTGCCTCCTGACCAACCTTAGTGCATCCCCATGTGGCCATGTGTGGCATACCATGCCACCATTTCTTAAGAATTCTAAGTATTAAACTCTTCATTCAAAAGCAATTATCTCCATGTCTGTCATTTCACCATACATGACTCAAATGGACCCCAGTGCTTTATAAGACAGTAGGCAAAATTGTGGTCAAAATAGAAGGTAATCCACCCAGACAGATTTTTATGACACTCAAAGTTGTGCTATCTACTAAGCATAGTTTATTCACCAACTTTCCAGTTACATGTGAAGATAGGGATTTACCTGGTAATTTCTCTAACCAGCTAATAACTGGTGGCCCCCTACCAGAAATGGCAATGTTTGGGGGAGGTGTTGGCTTTATGATAAATACTTAGAAATACATTTTTGAGAGGCAAATTCCATTTATGTGAGAATTCCCAATGATTGCAAATAAGTTGTAAAATCATATTGAAAATACTGATCTTCAGACAAGTACTCAGCCTTTACATCTTTTGGTCTTCATGGCTACCATGGCAGAACATTCATTCAATTGTTGTATTGATGATGTCATCCATGACAAAATAAGGACACTTGGAAGAGTCATCCTGTAGGTTCAGTATCTATGCAATGGTGTGGAGGAAAGATGTTTTTTAGTAAACTGTGCTTATTTCCTTTTCTCCCTCCATTTGAAGTTAAAACAAAGTTTTACAATTCAGGGATGAGTGACTTATTTCTTGAAATCCAGATTCAGAATATTTCATCTTCAACTGTCTTTATACAAAAAGTTTTATTAAAGCCACCTGAAATGTACACCAGGGAAGAATTAAATACTGTCAATCAAGCTGGTGAAGATCAGTGTACCTTTGGAACAAGAACATTTTTACACTCAATGGAAGGACGCCAGTATTTATACTACCTTGAGCTTAAACAGGAATTTTCTGAGAAAGCTGGTACCATTAGGGGACTAATAGAAATGGGAACATTAGATATAGTGTGGAAAAGAGATCTAGGTGAGATGGCAATGCTACAGACAATCCAGCTTCAAAGAGAGGCTCCAGGTTATGGAAACATGAGGCTGTCTTTGGAAACAATCCCAGATACTGTAATTTTAGAAGAGCCTTTTAATATTATCTGTAAGATAACCAACTGCAGTGGTAGGAAAATGAAATTGGTTTTGAAGATGTGTGATACAGATTCTATTCGTTGGTGTGGAAGTTCAGGAAGGTATCTTGGAAAGCTGTCACCAAGTTCATCTCTCTGCTTCACCTTGACACTACTGTCCTTAAAACTGGGCCTACAAGGTGTCTCTGGCATACAGGTAACAGACAAAGTATTAAAAAAAACCTATGCCTGTGATAACCTTGCAAAGATCTGTGTAATACCTTCCACGTTTAAAATGAAAAACTGAAGAAAATTACTAGTGTTATGCTTTCCACAGAGAAGTTTTACATACATTTTTCAGCATCAAAATCATCAATAGCAAATACACAGATTATTTTCATTTACTTCCTTTAAGACTGTGAATGCCTGTGATAATTAAACATTTGTTGATTTCAAAAAAAAAGAGCAATCTGTCGATTTCCATTTTATATTAAGTACACTCTAACATTTCTTGTTTTAGTAAAGCTGCTATTGAGAACATAAAAACTTAGCAGTATATTGATAAGTTAAATGATTATTATGGTTTATTTGCCAAGAGTTCGATTTATCCTTATTTTTTTTCCTTTCTCCTTTCAGTCAATAGAGAACTATTGATGACAGTGCTAAATAAAATTCAGGATGACTCTCATTATTTAAACATGTTGACATTTACTACTTGGAAATGACAATATTTTAAAGTGTATTCAAAATTATTAAGGCTTACATTTTTTTACACACTGAACTGGCTCTTTTTCACTTATTTTTCTTGGTAAAATTTTATGAACATGTGGAGTTATTTTCTTCAGTTGTTATGCCTGCAAGGGCCCTTGTGAATCCTACCTGGATTAGTCAGTTGGTTTTTAACAATTAGTGTAATTTTTTTTCACTTTTATTCGAAGCCAAAAATCAGCCTTGTTTATATATGTACATCCACATACACACACCTAAAATGTGCTACTTCCTTTCTTAAGTAGATTTAGTAGGTTTAGTAGGTTTGCAAATTTTGGGATGAGGTTTGGAACTCTGAACTAAAATGGTCACTTCCATAAGTGCAAGAACAGGCATTTGTTCCCACCTCTGTCTCCCACAAAAATATGGATCTCCTAATTACTATTGAGGTTGGTATGATAAAGAGGTGTTCAATAAGAATATTTTATTGCGATCTGTAAAAAAAATTATCCTATCTTTTACTTACATGTCAGTTTTTCATTAGAAAAATAAAATCATCTCAGACATTAATCATTAACTTTTGAAAATATAAGATCCATACTTCAATGATATTTTCCTCGAGTCTCTACCCTTCCACATTGTGTTTCTTTTAATGATTATGCACTAATTTCTTAGTTTAGAAGCAATTCATGAATGCATTATACATAGAAATGACAGAAATTATAAGCCCCCTCCATTTGCTCCTTTAGGCCCAAGAATAGTAATGGACTTTCTCATATTAGCTTTCGGTTACTGTTTTATCTACCTCCAGCTTTTCTGACTCACTGAACACACCTGAGTAAATAATACCTTCACTAACTTTGACCCCATTCTCTCTTTTTTGTTGAAGATCTGACTGATCAACATAAGCAGATATACATGAATATATGCATACACACTATACATATATCACACACAAGTGTGTACCCCATGAGCTCCTTGCACACACTTGGATATTAAAATTAGTAGTATAAAGTCATAAAATAACTTGTTTTACCCATGAGGTACATTTATGGAATCCTTGAGTGAAAAGTATTAGGAAATCAAAAACAAGTGATGAATTAAAAGGCAAGATTAAAAACAGGGTCTAGATGGAAAGGTTGAAAGATGGTGGCAGAGTAGGAGAACCCTAGGCTCACCTTGTCCTACAAACACAGATAACTATCAAGTCATCCTAAATACACCAGAAACTGACCTGAAGACTGGCACAATAAACTACGCAAATAAAGATAAAGAAAATGCCATATCAAAGAAGGTAGAAAGTTTGGAGACTCAGTTTGTGAGAGAAATAGATCATGGCCACTGTGGTGGGGAGGGAACCACGGTTATGGAGAAGGGTGAGGAACAGACTAGCACATGGCACACAGGAAAAATGAATCCCCATAGCAATTGACTTGGAAAGTGAGAGGGGCTGACTTTCATGAATTCTTGCAATCAGTGGGGCTTAAAGCCTGGAGTTTTAAAGTTAAGTGGGCTTCACTATGATAGATCCCAGAGGAAATTGCACTGCTCTGGAGAGAGGACAGGCAACTTGTGGATACATGGCATGAAAACAGTGATTTGAAGAGTGGCTGGGGCAGACAGTGGGAAGGTTGTTTGTTCTAGGAGCACATCTCAGAGAGACAGCATTCATGTAGAGATCCTTCTTGGAACAAAGGAACTATCAGGAACCATTTCCACCCCCCTCCCAAAACTGTTCCTCAGGATCAGCACAAGGCCACGTACAGGAACCTACCTACCTAACTTGCTTACACAAAGCCCCTGCTCCCCACGCTCTGGTGGAACTGCCTTTCTTAGTAACACTTGCCTCAGTCCCAGTGCAGCAGGCCCCCTGCCCCAGAAGACCACCCCCAAACCCATCTCCTGACACAGGATTTATGCTGTGCCTCAGTTCCAGCAGCAGTATTGACAGGTCTCATTTTCACAAGCAGACCAGAGAACACCTAGTTAAAACATGCCACATTCAGTCCAGGGACAAAACACTGCCCACAACAGGCAAAAAGAGCATCTGCAGATGACTAGCCTGAAGGATAAAGTAGCCAGAACAAAAGAGCAGAGCATATGAAACACACATTGGTGACACTCCCAGAAGTGCCAGTCCCTAGGGAATAGGACATTATACTGCAGGATACTACAGAACCTCTTCTTCATGAGGCCATTACCCTCAAGAATAAGAGAGACAGCTGACGTTGCTAACAGAAACAGGCACAGAGGCTTAGAAAAATGAAAACACAGAGAAATTTATCCCAAATGAAAGAACAGGACAAGGTCACAGCCAGATATCTAAATGGAAAGGATATATGTAACATTCCTGATAGAGAATTTAAAGTAATGACCATAGTGGTGCCTGGCTGGGTTCGTTAGAAGAGCATGTGACTCATGACCTCAGGGTTGTGAGTTTGAGCTCCACTTTGTAGAGGTTACTTAAAAATTATATTTCTTAAAAATAGTAATGATCATAGGATACTCACTGAACTTGAGAAAAGAATGGAAGAGATGAGGGAGACCCTTAACACAGAGAAAAGGAATAATATATCAGAAATGGAGGGCTCAAGGGGCACCTGTGTGGCTCTGTTTGTTAAGCATCCGACCCTTGATTTCACATCATGTCATGATCTCACAGTTTGTGAGTTTGCACCTTGCATCAGGCTCTTTGCTCTGACAGTGTGAGCCTGCTTGAGATTCTCTCCCTCTCCTTCTCTTTATCCTCTCAAAATAAATAAATAAACTTAAAAAAAGAAATGGAAGGCTCAATAATTGAAATGAGAAATACACTTGATGGAATGAACAATAGAGTGATATATACATATAAGTGATACAAGGGCCGGTTCAATATTTGCAAATCAATGTGATACATCACATTAATAAAAGAAAGGATAAGAACTATATGATCCTGTCAATAGATGCAGAAAAACATTTGACAAAATACAGCATCTTTTCTTAATAAGAATCCTCAAGAAAGTTGGGATAGAAGGAACATACTTTAACTTCATCAAAGCCATAGATGAAAGGCTCACAGCTAATATCCTCAATGGGGAAAAATTAGAGCTTTCCCCCCGAGATCAGGAACAAAACAGGGATGCCCACTCTCACCACTGTTATTTAACATAGTGTAGGAAGTCCCAGCCTCAGCAATCAGACAACAAAATGAAATAAAAGGCATCCAAATTGACAAAGAAGAAGTCAAACTTTCACTTTTTGCAGATGACATGCTATTCTACACGGAAAACTCAAAAGACTCCAGCAAAAAGCTGCTAGAGGTGATAAATGAATTCAGCAAAGTTGCAGGATATAAAATCAATGTACAGAAATCAATTGTATTTCTATACACCATTAATGAAGCAACAGAAAAATAAATCAAGAAATCAATCCCACTTACAATTGCACCAAGAACCATTAAATACCTAGGAATAAACCTAACCAAAAATGTTAAATATCTGTATGGTGAAAACTATAGAAAACTTATGAAAGAAATTGAAGAAGACACAAAGAAATGGAAAAATATTCAACGCTCATGTACTGTGAGAACAAATATTGTTAAAATATCAATACTACCGAAAGCAATCTACACATTCAATGCAATCCCAAACTTTACACCACAAAAGCCATAAGCCACCAAACTTTACACCACAAAAAACTAGAAACCGAAGAACATACTAAGCCCAAAGTTAGCAGAAGGAAGGAAATGACAAAGATCACAGCAGAAATAAATAAAATAGAGACTAGAGAAACAATAGAAACCATCAATGAGATTAAAAGTTTTTCAAAAAGATAAAATAGATAAACCTTTACCTAAACAAGATTTACACAAAAAGACAAAAGAAATAAAATCATAAATAAAAGAGGAGACATTACCACTGATATATTTCTGATCCTACAAAAATACATAGCATTATAATAGACTACCATGAACAACTGTATACCAACAAATTGAATAACATAGGAGAAATAAATAAATTACTCAAAACAAACAAGTTACCAAGACTGAATAAGGAAGAAATAGGAAGTCTTTACACCTGTCAGAATTGATAAAAATTTTAAAAAAGGAATAACAAGTGTCGGTGAAGTGTGAAGAAAAAGGAACCCTTGTACCCTCTTGTTGTGGATGTGAATTGGTGCTGTCACTGTGGAAAACAGGATGAGTGTCCCTCAAAAAATTAAAAAAAGAATTACCATATGATCAGTATTTCCACTACTGGGTATTTACTCTAATAATATGAAAAGACATATGCACCACTATGTTTATTGCAATAGCCAAGATATAGAAGCTACCCAATTGTCCATTTATAGATGAATGGATAAAGAAGGTGATATATATATCATATATATAAACATTACTCAGACATAAAAAAAATAATGAAAAATTGCCATTTACAACAACATAGATGGAACCATAGAGTATAATTCTATGTGAAATAAGTCAGTCAGAGGGCTGCTAAATCAGACACTGGCTGTTTAGCCTGCTTTGCCCCAAGTTCCATGTCCCTGTGCTCTAGCATGACTGCCATTCTGTGTCAAGTCTACATAAGTCCCAGTGTGGTGAGTCATTTTCCCAGAAGACCAGTGCTTGTCCCTGCCACACAAGGTCTCTAAAGTTTAGATTTTAAAAGTCAGCACCTTGGCTGGGATACAGCCCAATGTGCAGTACATTGCTCCAGGCAGGCACAAAACCTGGAAACAGCAAGAAAACAGTGATCTGAAAAATGCCTGGGATACAGGAGAATTCACTCTTCTGGGAGTGCTTCCTTGAGAACAGCAAGCACAGAGACACCTCTCCAGGGACAGAGGAGCTGACTGGCACCTGTTCTCTCACCTGCTTCATAGGATAAATGAATTTCAGGAAACAGCACATCACCAACACTGAATGCCTAACCTGCATACAAGTCCTTGTCCCCTGTGCACTGCTGGTACTGCCTTTCTTGGGCAAGTGTTCATAAGGACCAGCACAGTGAACCCTTTCCCAGAAGACAAGCAGAAACCCCACAGGTACCCCATCTACTAATGATAGAGTTCTGTAAGGCAAGTGGAAGTACCACCAATTCTCATTTAACAAGAAGACCAGAGCACACCTAGTTAAAATTTGCCACACTCTGACCAAGGTCCAAATTCTGCCCATTGCAGGCAAGAAAAATCTCTACAGAAGATTGACCTGAGGGTTAGAGCAGCCAAAACACAGCGGCAGAGGGCCTGCAGCACATATCACTGACACTCACTGAAGTGTCAGGCCCTGGACACTATATGATCTCTTCTTCATAAAGCCACTACTCTCAGAAGGAAGCGAAGCAGGCTTTTCTAACACAGAGAAGACAGAGATGTAGATGAAATCCCAAGATGGGAGAATTCATCCAAAAAGAAAGAATAAAATGTCACAACCAGAGATCTAATTGAAAAAGATATAAGTAATATGCCTGATGGAGAAATTAAAGCAACAATTATAAGGATACTCTCTGGGCTTGAGAAAAGCATGGAAGACATCAGGGAGACCCTTTCTGCAGAGATAAAAGAGTTAAAAAATAATCAGGAAGAAATGAAAAATGCAATAACAGAGATATGAAACAGACTGGATGAGTGAACACAAGAATGGAAGAAGTAGAGGAACGAATGACATAGAAAATAAAATAATGAAATATAATGAAGCTGAAAAAAAGAGAGAGAAGAATGATGGATCATGAGAGCAGACTTAGGGAAGTCAGTGACCCCATAAAATATAATAACATTCATACCACAGGGCTTCCAAAAGAAGAAGAGAGAGAAAAAGGAGCAGAAGTTTTATTTGAGGAAATAATAGCTAATAAATTCCCTAATCTGGGGAAGGAAACAGACATCCATATCAAGGAGGCACAGAAAACTCCCATAAAAATCGACAAAGCAGGCAAACACCAAGACATATTACAGGTACATTTACAAAATATGGAGATAAAGAAAAAATTCTTTAGCAGCAGATATCTCCACAGAAATTTGGCAAGTGAGAGGGGAGTGGCATGATATAGTCAATGTGCTGAATGGAAATAATTTGTATCTGATAATGCTCTGTGCCTCGAGGCTATCATTCAGAATAGAAGTAAAGATAACGACTTTCCCAGACAAAGAAAACTAAATGAGTCCATGAGCACTAAACCAGCCCTGCAAGAAATATTAAGGGAACTTTTTAAGTGGGAAAGACCAAAAGCAACAAAAACTAGAAAGAAACAGAAAATCTCCAGAAAAAATGACAAAACAAGTAATAAAATGGTACTCAATACATATCTATCAATAATTACTCTGGATGTAAATGGCCTAAATGCTCCAAACAAAAGAGATAGGGTGTCAGAATTGATTTAAAAAAAGAAAAAAAAAGAAAAACAAGACCCAACTATATGCTGCCTACAAGAGACTCATTTTAGACCTAAAGACACCTTCAGATTGAAAGTAAAGGGATGGAGAAACACTTATCATGCAAATGGACATCAAAATAATAAAAAAGGTGGAGTAGCAACACTTATAACAGACAAACTAGATTTTAAGCCAAAGAATGTAATAAGAAATGAAGAAGGGCATTATATCATAATAAATGGGTCTAGTCAATAAGAAGATCCAACATTGTAAATATTTATGTCCCAACATGATAGCACCCAAATACATACAGCAAATAATAACAAATATAAAGGAACTCATTGATATTAATATTATATAGTAGGGGACTTTAACACCTCACTTACATCAAAGAACATATCACCCAAGCAGAAAATCAATAAGGAAACAATAGCTTTGAATGACACAATGAAGCATGTCATGGACTCTAACTCTAAAGTTATCTTTTGTCTAGCAAAAGAGCAGATGCAGGATTAAAACGAGAGATGGCTAATGTCCGGGAAAAAGACAAGAGCCCTGAATAAGGGTCCTTTCCCCATATTTATTCTGATCAAATGGCTTGCAAACATTATGGGCATGTACAAAGAGACAAAGAAACTAGGAACATTAACTTGGGGACATGAGGGGGAAAAGGGGATTTTGAAGATATACAGTGTTTGGGGTTTGGGTCAATATAAAGCAAAATCCAGGTGCCAGGCAGATGGGTAGATGGTTGTTAACAACAGACAGGAGGTATCCTGTCTGTTTATTTTTGCCAGCCTAGAGGATGAAACAGAGGGAATAACCTCAGGTTTAACAAGGCACCTTTTCCTTAGTTAATCATCTCTGCTCTGGGCTGCATTGCCTGCAGCACAGCAGTCCATAAGTCCTATTCACCAATTTACCTAACCTGGCCTTATGAAAGCAACTTTCTGCTATAGTACTAAATTTTGGGTGCTTTCACCTTGAATATCTAATCTTGTTATTCCTATGTATTGGGCACCTTTGCACCGTTTCTATTTCAGGCCTTTGCCTCTCCCTCTCTATTTTGGGGTGCCTTTGCACCTCCCTACTCCTGACACTTTTGTGCCTCCCTATTCTTGGAGTGCCAATCTGGTTACCCAAACTCGGGTGTGAGCATTTTAGGACTTTGTATTTCTTCATGCCTTGTTAATCCATTGGTGTAAGCCCGGGGGGTTCCTAAGCTTATCCCCCACAGAAGTAGATAGACTTAACAGATATATTCAGAAAATTCCATCCTAAAGCAGTATAATACACATTCTTTTCGACTGCACATGACAGTTTCCCGAGTATGTAACACATTAAGTCAAAACTCAACCCTCAACAATTACAAAAAGATTGACATCATGCCATGCATCTTTTCTGACCACAATGCTGTGAAACTTAAAGTCAACCACAAGAAAAACCTTGGAAAGACCATAAAGACATGAGTCTAAGAACATGCTACTAAAGAATAAATGGGACAACCAGGAAATAAAAGTAGAAATAAAAAGTACCTGTCAACAAATGAAAAGGAAAACACAAGAGTCCAAAAGATTTGGGATATAGCAAAAGTGGTCATAAGAGGAAACTATAAGAGGAAACTATATAGCAGTAGAGGCCTATCTTAATCAGCAAGAAAAATCTCAAATAGGTAACTAACTTCACACCAAAAGGAGCTAGAAAAAGAACAACAAATGAAGCCTAATACCAGCAGAATAAGAGGAATAATAAAGATTAGAGCAGAAATAAATGATTAAAAAAAAGTAGAAGAGTTCTATGACATCAGGACCTGGTTCCTTGAAACAAATTAATAAAATTGATAAACCTTTAGCTACTCTTCAAAAAGAAAACAGAAAGGACCCAAATAAGTAAAATCACAAATGAGAAAAGAGAAATCACAACCAAGACCACAGAAATACAAGCAATTATAAAAGAATACTGTAAAAATTTGGATGCCAACAAATTGGGAAATATGGAAGAAATGAATATATTCCTAGAAACTTATAACTTACAAAACTGAAGCAGGAAGAAATAAAAAAAAAACTTGAACTTACCAGTAACCAGGAAAGAAATGGAATAAGTAATCAAAAATTTTCCAACAAACAATATCCAGGGCCAGATGGCTTCACAGGAGAATTCTACTAAACATTTAAAGAAGAGTTAATACCTATTCTTCTCAAACTCTTCCAAAAAATAGAAATGAAAGTAAAAGTTACAAACTCATTCTACAAGGCCAGCATCACACCTATTCCAAAACCAAAGACTCCACTAAAAGAGAACTACAGACCAATATTCCTTATGAACATGGATGCACAAATTCTGAACAAAATACTAGCAAGTTTAATTCAACAGTACATTAAAAGAATCATTGACCACGATCAAGTGGGAATTATTCCTGTGTTGCAAGCATTGTTCAGTATTCCCAAATCAATCAATGGGACACCACATTAATAGAAGAAAGGATAAGAACTATATGGTCTTCTCAATGGATGCAGAAAAAGCATCTGACAAAGTACAGTATCCATTTTATTTATTTATTTATTTATTTATTTATTTATTTATTTTTAAGTAGGCTCCACGTCCAATGTGAGGCTGGAACTCACAACCCTGGGATCAAGGGTCAGATGCACTACTGACTGAGGCAGCCAGCTGCCCTGGTATCCTTTCTTGATAAAAAAAAAAATGTCAACAAAGTAGGGATAGATGGAACATACCTCAACATCATAAAGGCCATATATGAAAGACCCACAGCTAATATCATCCTCAATGGGGAAAAATTGAGAGCTATTACTCTATGGTCAGGAACAAGACAGGGATGTCCATAATCACCACTGTTATTTAACATAGTTCTGGAAGAACTAACCTCAGCAGTCAGAAAACAAAAAGAAAAAAAGGCATCCAAATCAATAAGGAAGAAACCAACCTTTTGCTATTTGCAGATAACATGGTACTCTATAAAGAAATCCCATAAGATCCCACCAAAAATTTGCCAGAACTGATGCACAAATTCAGTAAAGTCACAGGATATAGAATAAATGCATAGAAACCTCTTGCCATTCTATAAACCAATAAAGATTCAGCAGAAAGAGAAATCAAGGAATCAGTCCCATTTACAATTGCACCAGAAACAATAAGATACCTAGGAAGAAACAACACCAAAGGTGTAGAATATCTGTATTCCAAAAACTAGAAAACATTGAGGAAAGTAATTGAAGATGACACAAAGAAATGTAAAAATATTTCATGCTCATGGGTTGGAAGAACAAATATTGTTAAAATGTCTACATTACTCAAAGGAATCTATACACTTAATTCAATCCCTATTAAAATACCACCAGCATTTTTCACAGGGATAGAAAAAAAAAGTTCTCAAATTTATATTGAACCACAAAATATCCCAAATACCCAAAGTAATCTTGAAAAAGAAAAACAAGATGGAGGAATCGTAGTTCTGGACATCAAGTTATATTACAAAGCTGCAGTCAGTGATCAAGTCATTATGATACTGAAGAAGCTATACCTGGCTAACAGACACATGAAAAAATGTTCAAATCGCTCATCATCAGGAAAGGACAAATCAAAAACACAATGAGATACCTCATAATTGTCAGAATGGCTAAAATTAACAACACAGGAAACAACAGATGTTGGCGAGGATATGGAGACAGGGGAATCCTTTTACACTGTTGGTGAGAATGAAAACTGGTGCACCCACTCTGGAAAACAGTATGGAGTTTCCTCAAAGAGTTAAAAATACAATATCCTATGATGCAGCAATTGCACTACTAGGTATTTACCCAAAGGATACAAAAATACTGATTCGAATGGGAACATCCACACCAAAGCTTACTGCAGCACTATCAACAATAGCCAAATTATGGAAAAATCCCAAATGTCCAAAACTAATGAATGGAAAGAAGAGTTTGTATGTGTATGTATACATACACACAATGGAATATTACTCAGTCATCAAAAAAAGAATGAAATCTTTCCATTTGCAATGACGTGGATGGAACTAGAATGTATTACGCTAAGCAAAATAAGTCAGTCAGAGAAGGACAAATACCATATGAGTTCACTTATATGTGGAATTTAAGAAACCAAGCAGATGAACATAGGGGGGAAAAAAGGAGAGAGGTGGGAGGCTGGGTGACTCAGTCAGTTAAGCATCTGACTTGGCTTGGGTCATGATCTCACAGTTCGTGGGTTCGAGCCCCACATCACACTCTGCACTGTCAGTGCAGAGCCTGCTTGGGATTCTCTCTCTCTCTCTCTCTCTCTCTCTCTCTCTCTCTCACTTTCTCTCTCTCTGCCCCTACACCCTTGCACTCTATCTCTCAAAATGAATAAACTTAAAAGAAAATAAAAAAAATGGAAGAGATTTTCCTAAAAAAGCGAGACAAAAAGAGAAGCAAAGCATAAAACAGACTCTTATATATAGAAAACAAACTGAGGTTTGCTGGAGAAGAGGCAGGCAGGGGGATGGGTTAAATGGGTGATCGGTATTAAGGAGGGTACTTGTTATGATGAGCATTGGGTGTCATATGTAAGCGATGAATCACTAAATTCTACTGCTGACACTAATATTACGCTATATATTAACTAACTGGAATTTAAACTTGAAACAAAAAATAAAACAAAACAATGTCTGTAAAAAGAGATTTTATATTATTATATAATAATAAAGGGGACAAACCAACAAGAAGATATAAGAGTTGTAAATATTTATGCACCCAACAAAGAGCACCAAAATACATAAGACAGTGTTAAAAAGACCCTAAAGGAACTTATCAATAGTAATACAATCATAGTAGAGGACTTTAACACCCTACTTACCTTAATAGGCCTATCATTGAAACAGAAAATAAACAAAGGAATAGTGGTTTTGATGACACATTGGACCAGATGGATTTAACAGATATATTCAGAACGTTCCATACTAAAACAGTAGAAGTCCTAGCCACAGCAATCAGACAACAGAAAGAAACAAAAAGCATCCAGAACAGTAAGGAGGAAGTACAACTTTCACTATTTACAGATGACATGATACTCTATATAGAAAATCTGAAAGACTCTACCAAAAACTGCTACAACTGATAAACAAATTCAGTAAAGTTGCAGGATACAAAATCCATGTACAGAAATCTGTTGCATTTCTATATAGCAATAATGAAATAGCAGAAAGATAAATGAAGGAATCAATCCCAATTACAATTTCACCAAAAAACATAAGATACCTAGGAACAAACCTAACCAAATAAGTGAAAGACCTGTATTCTGAAAACTATTAAGTATTGATGAAAGAAATTGAGGAGAACACAAAGAAATGGAAAGACATTCCATACTTATGGATTGGAAGAACAAATATTGGGAATATGTCGATACTACCCAAAGCAATCAACAAATTCAATGCAACCCCTATCAAAATAACATCAGCTTTCTTCACAGAGTTAGAACAAACAATCCTACAATTTGTATGGAACCAGAAAAGACCCCACATAGCAGAAGCACTTTTGAAAAAGAAAATC
Source organism: Herpailurus yagouaroundi (assembly GCF_014898765.1). NCBI lineage: Eukaryota > Metazoa > Chordata > Mammalia > Carnivora > Felidae > Herpailurus > Herpailurus yagouaroundi. Next base: position 265,333 of record NW_024420044.1, on the reverse strand, counting down.
AAAGTTGGAGGCATCACAATTCCAGACTTCAAGTAATATTACAATGTTGTAGTAATCAGAACTGTATAGTAGTGGCACAAAAACAGACACATAGATCAGTAGAACAGAATAGAAATCCCAGAAATGAACCCACAGCTACATACATGGTCAAGTAATCTTCGACAAAGTGGAAAAGAATATCTGATGGGAAAAAGACAGGCTCTTCAACAAATGGTGCTGGGAAACTGGACAACAAAATATAAAAGAATGACATGCTTTCTTACACCATACACAAAAATAAATTCAAAATGGATGAAAGACCTATATGTGAGACCTGAAATAATAATAATCCTTGAGAACACAGGCAGGAACTTCTTTGACATCAGACTTAGCAACTTCTCACAAGATATGTATCCTGAGGCATTGGAAACAAAAGCAAAAATAAACTGTTGGAACTTCATCAAAATAAAAAGTTGTTGTGTTTTTTTTTTTTTACAGCAAAGGAAGAAATCAGCAAAACTAAAAGGCAACCTTACAAAATGGGAGAAGGCATTTGCAAAGGACATATCTGATAAATGGTTAATATGTAGAATATATAAAGAACTGATAAAACTCAACACCCCAAAAAATGAACAATCCAATTTAAAAAATCAGCAGAAGATGAGAATAGACATTTTTCCAAGGAAAACATACAGATGGCCAACAGACACATGAAAAGATGCTCAACATCACTCTTCATCTGGGAAATACAAATGAAAACTACAATGAGGTATCACTTCACACCGGTCGGCTAAAATCAACAACATAAGAAATAACAGGTGTTGGTAAGGATGTGGAGAAAGGGGAACCCACTGCACTATTGGTGGGAATGCAAACTGGTGCAGCCACTTGGAAAACAATATGGAGATTCTTCAAAAAGTTGAATATAGGGGCACCTGGGTGGTTCAGTTCATTGAGCATCTGACTTTGGCTCAGGTCATGATCTCCTGGTTTGTGAGTTCGGGCCCCACATCAGGCTCAGAACCTGGAGCCTGCTTCGGATTCTGTGTCTCCCTCTCTCTTTGCCTCCCCATCCCGGTTCACACTCTCTTGCTCGCTTTCAAAAATAAATAAACATTAAAAAGTTGAAGATAGAACTACCCTACTATACAGCAATTGCACTACTAGGTATTTACCCAAAGAATACAAAGATACCAATGCATGCACCCCAATAATTATAGCAACAATTTCTACAATAGCAAACTTTATGGATATAGCCCAAGTGTCCCTTGACTGATGAATGAATAAAAAATATATGGTAAATATATAGAGATACATACAATGGAATATTAATCATAGATAAGCACAAATTATTGCCATTTGCAATGATGTGGATGGAGCTAGAGAGTATTATGCTAAGCAAAATAAGTCAGTCAGTAAAAGACAAATATCATATGATTTCACTCATGTGGAATTTAAGAAACAAAATAAATGATTATGCGGGAGGGGAAGGGAGAGGCAAACCAAGAAACAGAGTCTTAACTATAGTGAACACATTGATGGTTACCAGAGTGGTAGGGGTTGGGTTAAATAGGTGATGAGAATTAAGGAGTGCACTTGTTGTGATGAGCACTGGGTATTGTATGTAAATGTTGAATCACTAAATTGTAAACCTGAAGCTAGTATTACACTGTATATTAACTAATTGGAATTTAAATTAAAAGGTTTTTAAAAAGTATGAACACCAGAAGTAAAATCTGAATCCATTTTGAGGACACAACTTTAGCCTCCCAAAACAACCACAAATATCTTGGAGAATAAGTAAAGTCAAAATTATTTGATAAAATATTATTTTGACTAAATAATATCTACCTGAGAGGTAGTAAGTCTGAGTGATCAAGAGCATAAATTCTGAAAGCTCATTATCTTGGTCCAAATTTTGTGGTCAATTATAACATTCTAGGGCACTGTGACAAAAAGCACTGTGATAAACACTTCATGAGCATTATATCATTTACTTTTTAAAAATCTAACGACGGGGCGCCTGGGTGGCGCAGTCGGTTAAGCGTCCGACTTCAGCCAGGTCATGATCTCGTGGTCCGTGAGTTCGAGCCCCGCGTCGGGCTCTGGGCTGATGGCTCAGAGCCTGGAGCCTGTTTCCGATTCTGTGTCTCCCTCTCTCTCTGCCCCTCCCCCGTTCATGCTCTGTCTCTCTCTGTCCCAAAAATAAATAAACGTTGAAAAAAAAATTAAAAAAAAAATAAAAATCTAATGAAGAATTTTTGATGTCCGAATGTTAAATATGATTCAATTGATGCTAAAAATATTAAATTTATCAATATACGTGACTGACATTAAGGAGATGAGTGTCTAGAAGCAAAATAGAATAAAAGGAGTATTAGGGTCAGACTTACCAGAATTAGGTGGAAGTACCAATAGGAGAGTGAAGTTTAAAAAAATAATTCAAAAATTATAGTCGCATATTTTCTCCCCTCAACATTATATAATATAGTCATGACATTTTTGAACTATAAAGTCTAAATTGAACTTGAAATACAGTTTTTATATATGACTAAGGCATACTACATACTACATTACATACAGCATATGCTATTAAAATTAGAGTTAGGTACTCACTTTAAGTGCCAGGAAACACGAAATAAAATAGCCTAAGTAAGATAGAAAATTCTTGTGTTTTTCTCAAGCAAAAGAATCCATAAGAAAATAGCCCAGAAATAGTATGGTGATTCCTTATTCGTCTATGATTCAGATCCCTTCTGTCTTGTTCTGCCAACTGAAACACCTGGTTCCACCATGAAATCCAACATGGCTGCTTAAGCCCTATTCATCATGTCCACATTCCATCTCTTCCAGGGGTAAAAGATGAACCAGGGTATGTCTTCTATCTTTAAAGACACCTCTGTCAAAAAAAATAATTCTATGCTCATATTTAGATGTAAAGTAACCTAGGAAATGTAATTTTTATTGAGTATCCATGTGTCTAACTTAAAAACCAGAGATTCTCTATTACTAAAAGAAGAAGGAGGAGTTGGAGAGAAGAATGGATATTTACTAATAATTAGCAGTCTTTGACAAAATTGCCATCATCCACATTTTTATGATTAATTCTCAAATCTATTTGCTCCTCTTAAATTTTTCCTCCCAACACTAGACTAGAATGACAGAAGTATGTCACCAAAAGAAATAAACTCAGACTAGAAACTAACCACATTGTGTTTGCACATTGTGTTTTGGTTGAAACAGATTCCTGTGCTTGGTTTCCCATCATTTATCTGAGATTCTCTTTTGGACCTCATCAAATATATATATGGACAGGCAGTGGCCTAGGATCAAGAAGACCTTGATCTTTTCTTTTTTTTCTTTTTTTTTTTTTTACACTTGCTCTTCTAATTGATCACCTGTATGACATTAAGCAAATCAACTATTTTGAACTTCATATTTCTCACATATAAAATTGGAGTTGTAGGGGCGCCTTGGTGGCTCAGTCAGCTGAGCATCCAACTTTGGTTCAGGTCATGATCTCATGGTTCGTGAGTTCGAGCCCCATGTCAGGCTCTGTGCTGAATGCTCAGAGACTGGAGCCTGCTTCGGATTCTCCATCTCGCTCTCTCTATCTGCCCCTCTCCCACTCATTCTGTCTCTCTTTTAAAAATAAATAAAAACATTAATTTTTTTTTAACTTGGAGTTGTGTTTTGTGCCCTGCTTATTTCAACCCACTTCATGGATGTTGTGAAAATTAAGTGAGATAATGAATGCAAAGTACTCTTTGAACTATATAGCCCAAATGTAAGGGATTGGAATAAGTACTCTGTGTGTGTGTGTATGTGTGTGTTTGTGTGTGTGTGTGTGTTGGTGTCTGTGTGTGTTTATTTTATTTATAATAAATTCAAGTTAACCTATAGTGTAGTATTGTGAAATAAGTACTCTTTTAAAAATATTTATTTTGAGAGAGAGAGAGCAGAGGAGGGGCAGAGAGAGAAAGAGGGAGAGAGAGAATCCCAAGCAGGCTCCATGCCATCAGCATAGAGCCCAATGCAGGGCCCAATCCCAAGAGCTGTGAGATCATGACTTGAGCCGAAACCCAGAGTAGGACGCTTAACCAACTGAGCCACCCAGGCATCCAAGTACTCTTTTATTTTTTAAAAAAAATTTTTTTCAACGTTTATTTATTTTTGGGACAGAGAGAGACAGAGCATGAACAGGGGAGGGGCAGAGAGAGAGGGAGACACAGAATCGGAAACAGGCTCCAGGCTCTGAGCCATCAGCCCAGAGCCCGATGCGGGGCTCGAACTCACGGACCGTGAGATCGTGACCTGGCTGAAGTCGGACGCTTAACCGACTGCGCCCCCCAGGCGCCCCCCAAGTACTCTTTTAATGGCTATAACAAAGTACCTTATTTTTTCATTTTACAAAAGCTCCTGCATTAGTAGGAATACAGAGCTATATATGACACAGGACATACCTTGAAATGGATAAAGTCACCTTCATTTTGCAATTATTCCTAGCATCTTCAAGCAAACAACAGCAGTCTTCATCTAAGTGAAATTTCCTGGTGTAGGAAGGCCCTAACAAATATGTCTCTGCCATTAGCAATATTGCTTATGTGTCTTGGCATTCTCAGTTACTACAAGTGGACTGTCTAGGTAACAGCTTGGATTTTAAATATTTGTAATCAAAACATAAGATTCCCTGAAAATCACAGGGAATTTGTTGAGGGTGGCCACTGCAATTCCCTCTATCAAATACACAAATAGACATCAATTGCTATTGACAATAAACTTTGCAATTCATGGTCTCTTAGCCATGTTTTATATACAATTTTTTAAATGTTTCAAAAATATGTTCTTACATTTGCTATGTTATTCTTAACTGTGGGAAAAGTAATTTTCTGAATAAACACATTCTTCAGCTTGGCCTTTTGGCACAGAGTGCTATTCAAATGAAAATATGTTTTAGGCCCTATGGATGCTGGTGACATAACACACTTTTATCAGTCTGATTTGGAAATGTATTGCATGGATGTTTGCTCTGCAGATTTTTATTTGCCTCATTATAGCCCACTCAACTAACTTTATCAACCACCAAAATAACCAGATTTCACAGTATTTTGGGGTATCAAATTTCAAAATTGTTAAAATTTATACTCGTATTTTCCATATAGCATGGATATTCATTTGACTAAGTTTGTTTTTGTACAACCCAGGCCAATCTGTCTGAGTAATCTATTCTAGCCCACTAAAACTGCCATTTGGTTGTTTCAGTTAAATTTTTATTGAAGTTTAATTAACATACAATGTTATATTAGCATCAGGTGTACAATACAATGGTTCAACAACTCTATATATTTCCAGTGGTCATCAAAATAAGTGTGTTCTTAATTCCCTTTATCTATCTCATCTATCCCATATGCACCTCCCCTCTGGCCACCACCAGTTTTTTGTCTGTACTTAAGAGTCTGGGTTTTTTTTTTTGTTTGTTTGTTTGTTTGTTTGTCTCTTCTGTTCTTTCTTTGTTAATTTGTTTTTTTTCTTAAGTTCCACATATGAGTTAAATAATATGGTATTTTCTTCGTCTGGCTTATTTCACTTAGCATCATACCCTCTAGGTCCATCCATGTTGTTGTAAATTGAGGAGGAAAGGGAAAGAGAGAGAGAGAACAAATTCAAAGTGCCATTCTAGGACCCAGAAGTGGCTTTAAAAGCTTAAATATTAGAGGACCATAAGGCTGCTTATTCCTCAATCCATGTCCTTACTTTCAGACCTCTTAGTCATTGTCTTGCTCTACAAACCATAATCACAATTAGTTTTACTCTGGCCTTGCTGAATGTTCTGCTCCAGGTAACAGTAGTAGCAACAAGTGATTTGGAACAAAAAGAACTTTCAATCCCACTATTAAAAAAGATGGAGAATTGATGCAGGGAAAGAGGATCCCAATGCAGTATGTTTTTATGGGAGGAGAGAATAGGTAATAGTTAAAGCAAAGGGATGATCAAGTTGAAAGTCTGATCATTAACCCTAACCATCCATAACAAACATACACACAAAAGCAGATATAGATGATAGATTAAAGGAAAGATGAAAGACAGATGATACATACATACATACATACATTCATGACAGATAGAGTCAAACAGACCATGAAGAGTTTTCATTACCCATGCAGATTTAGTAAATGAATGGTTTCAATAAGAACAAGTGATATAATGCCACTTCAATGAACCTTTACAGTATTGAAAAACTGTAGTCTCATTTGAATTTAAACATCATATTTATACCTTTCTTTCAATGAAAATTCCTCTCAAGTGTTTTAAAATTATTCTTTTTAAAACCGTATTGTATCTTACTGAAATTCTTATGTATTTTTGAGGCACCCATTCCTACTAATGGTTGGGTTTTGCACTGTAAATATAAGACAATTATTTTATTTTTCAATTTATGCCCTATATTTGTATAAGGAAGTGAAAAAAAGACACTTGATTTTATTTCTTGAACAGATGCGTGTGATGTAGATAGGTAATGCTAAGTTTAAGCTCATTGGTTATATGACCCACTAATCATTTTCCAAAAAGAGAAAGTTTAAAAAGAAGTGCTTTTAAGAAGCTAAAAGGAATCTAGAACAAAAATTTGTATGGAAACACAAATGACCTCAAATAGCCAAAGTAATGTTGAAAAGAAAACCAAAGCTGCAGGCATCACAATTCCAGACTTTAAGCTGTATTACAAAGCTGTAATCATCAAGACAGTATGGTATTAGCACAAAAACAGACACATAGGTCAATGGAATGGAATAGAAAACCCAGAAATTGACCCACAAATGTATGGCCAACTAATCTTCAAAAAAGTAGGAAAGAGTATCCATTGGAAAAAAGACAGTCTCTTTAGAAAATGGTGCTGGGAGAACTGGACAGTGACATGCAAAAGAATGAACTAGACCACTTTCTTACACCATACACAAAAATAAATTCAAAATGGATCAAAAACCAAAATGTGAGACAGGAAACCATCAAAATCATAGAGGAGAAAACAGGTAGTAACTTCTTTGACCTAGGCTGCAGCAAATTCTTACTTGATGTGTCTCTGGAAGCAAGGGAAATAAAAGCAAAAATGAACTATTGGGTCCTCATCAAGATAAAAAAGCTTCTGCACGGAGAAGGAAACAATCAACAAAACTAAAAGGCAACTCACGGAATGGGAGAAGATATTTGCAAATGACATATCGGATAAAGGGTTAGTATCCAAAATCTATAAAGAACTTATCATACGCAAGACCCCAAAAACAAATAATCTAGTGAAGAAATGGGCAGAAGACATGAATAGACACTTTTCCAAAGAAGACATCCAGATGACTAACAGACACATGAAAAGATGCTCAATATCATTCATCATCAAGGAAATACAAATCGAAACCACAATGAGATACCACTTCACACGTGTAGGAATGGCTAAAATTAAAACCTCAGGAAACAACAGATGTTGGCAAGGATGAGGAAAATGGGGAACACTTTTGCACTCTTAGTAGGAATGCAAACTGGTGCAGCCACTCTGGAAAACAGTATGGAGGTTCCTCAAAAAATTAAAAGTAAAACTACCCTATGACCCAGCAACTGCACTACTAGGTATTTATCCAAAGGATACCAAAATGCTGATTCAAAGGGGCACATGCACACCAATGTTTATAGCAGAGCTATCAACAATAATCAAATTATGGAAAGAACACAAATGTCTATTGACTGAATGGATAAAGAAAATGTGATACACACACACACACACACACACACAGGAATATATATAAACATACAATGGGGGAGTGGGGGAGAGGGGACAATGGGTGATGGGCATTGAGGAAGACACTTGTCTGGATGAGCACTGGGTGTTGTATGTAAGTGATGAACCACGGGAATCTACCCCAAAAACCAAAAGCACACTTTACACACTGTATGTTAGCCATTTGACAATAAATTATATATTTTTTTAAAATGTGGTATCTTTTTGGCACAAAAACAGACACATAGACCAATGGAATAGAATAGAAACCCCAGAACTAGACCCACGAACGTATGGCCAACTCATCTTTGACAAAGCAGGAAAGAACATCCAATGGAAAAAAGACAGTCTCTTTAACAAATGGTGCTGGGAGAACTGGACAGCAACATGCAGAAGGTTGAAACTAGACCACTTTCTCACACCATTCACAAAAATAAACTCAAAATGGATAAAGGACCTGAATGTGAGACAGGAAACCATCAAAACCTTAGAGGAGAGAGCAGGAAAAGACCTCTCTGACCTCAGCCGTAGCAATCTCTTACTCGACACATCCCCAAAGGCAAGGGAATTAAAAGCAAAAGTGAATTACTGGGACCTTATGAAGATAAAGCTTCTGCACAGCAAAGGAAACAACCAACAAAACTAAAAGGCAACCAACGGAATGGGAAAAGATATTTGCAAATGACATATCGGACAAAGGGCTAGTATCCAAAATCTATAAAGAGCTCACCAAACTCCACACCCGAAAAGCAAATAACCCAGTGAAGAAATGGGCAGAAAGCATGAATAGACACTTCTCTAAAGAAGACATCCGGATGGCCAAGAGGCACATGAAAAGAGGTTCAGCGTCGCTCCTTATCAGGGAAATACAAATCAAAACCACACTCAGGTATCACCTCACGCCAGTCAGAGTGGCCAAAATGAACAAATCAGGAGACTCTAGATGCTGGAGAGGATGTGGAGAAACGGGAACCCTCTTGCACTGTTGGTGGGAATGCAAATTGGTGCAGCCGCTCTGGAAAGCAGTGTGGAGGTTCCTCAGAAAATTAAAAATAGACCTACCCTATGACCCAGCAATAGCACTGCTAGGAATTTATCCAAGGGACACAGGAGTACTGATGCATAGGGGCACTTGTACCCCAATGTTCCTAGCAGCACTCTCAACAATAGCCAAATTATGGAAAGAGCCTAAATGTCCATCAACTGATGAATGGATAAAGAAATTGTGGTTTATATACACAATGGAATACTACGTGGCAATGAGAAAAAATGAAATATGGCCTTTTGTAGCAACGTGGATGGAACTGGAGAGTGTGATGCTAAGTGAAATAAGCCATACAGAGAAAGACAGATACCATATGGTTTCACTCTTATGTGGATCCTGAGAAACTTGACAGGAACCCATGGGGGAGGGGAAGGAAAAAAAAAAAAAGAGGTTAGAGTGGGAGAGAGCCAAAGCATAAGAGACTGTTGAGAACTGAGAGCAAACTGAGGGTTGATGGGGGGTGGGAGGGAGGAGAGGGTGGGTGATGGGTATTGAGGAGGGCACCTTTTGGGATGAGCACTGGGTGTTGTATGGAAACCAATTTGACAATAAATTTCATATATAAATTAAAAAAAATGTGGTATCTTTTCCACACAATGGAATATTACTCAGTGAGGAAAAAGAATGAAATACTGCCATTTGCAACAATGTAGATGGAATTAGAGTGTATTGTGCTAAGTGAAATAAGTCAGCTAGAGAAATACAGATATCATATGATTTCACTCATATGTGGAATTTGAGAAGCACAACAGATAAACATAGGGGTAGGGAAAGAAAAATAGGATAATAACAGAGAGGGAGGCAAACCATAAGAGACTCTTAAATACAGAGAACAAACAGGGTTGTTGGAGGAGAGGTGAGTGGGGGATGGGCCAAATGGTAGATGGGTATTAATGAGGGCACTTTTTGGGATGAGCACTGGGTGTCTTATTTAAGAGATGAATCACTGGGTTCTACTCCTGAAGCCAAGACTACACTGTATGTTAACTAACTTGAATTTAAATTAAAAATAAGTAAATAAAAGACATCTGAACCAGAAATTAAACCTGAGTTCTGGCCTAGTCATTTGCTAGCATGCCACCTCAGATAAATCATATAACCTCCCTTCTGTCTAGTTTCTTCATATGTGTTTGTCCTTTCCTACTTCAGACAGTTATTTTTGTAAGTTTAATCTATAATCGGTACGTATAAGCCTGATTTGGAAACTACAAATTATCTTACAAGGAAAAGCAAAGTAATATTACTATTGAAGTTAGAGGTTAGAAAGTAAAAAATTAGCTTGAACTAAGTAGATAAAAACCTGCTCTGCTATTCATCATGCACGCATAACAGACACAGGTAAAAGCAGCTAAGAAGTTAATAAGAAACAATTATTTCTTTCAAGGTCACACTGCAGTCTCAGCCACATGCAAGACCACTGTGTATAGTTGTGCAGGCTTATGCAGTGCATGACTTCATTAATAAACTAAAATGTGAATGCCATCCGTTGGAATTAATTGCTCAATGTGGTGGCCTCAGTCACAGAGTAGTATAGATATAATTTGGAAGCCATATGAATGAGAAGAGAGTGAAAAGTGAAAAGAGAAAAGGAAGAAGAGAAATTGCCAAGATTTTAAGCCAGAATGATGCAAAAAAAATGGTTATAACAAAAAAAAAAAAAAAGAATTCAGAGAAGGCCAGGTTAGGGAAATGAGGACAGTAATATGGTTGACTTGAGATAGTCAAAGGCTTCCTATATGCTGTAGGAATTTTTGAAAAATCTAGAATCTTAATCATAGTCATATTTCACTTTATAAAGGTGATCTCATATACCTTGTGTTATGACTGCAATTGTTCCTGGAGAAAAGTACGCATCTGTCTAGTGCATCTTGATCATGAGTTGGCTTCTCAACTCTTACTGCCCAGTGTAGAAAGGCCTTTCAAAATGTGGAATTATTTGGACCATCATTTTTCTTTTCTAACATATTCCTGTCTGGGTGGGTAGAATGACACTGGAAAAATTTTGGATCTTACTTCAACTTGACTATTTGGTGTCTCAACTGTGGTCCCAGTGTATTGGAATTATGACTGACATATAGTAGGTATTTCATACACTAATTTATTAAAAATATTTATTAAGATATTGCTATAAAGAAGGTTCTATGGCTGATGTCAAAGAGGTTATTGCCTGTATTCTCCTCTAGGATTTTTATGGTTTCAGGTCTCACATTTAGATATTCCATCCATTTTTAATTTACTTTTGTGTGTGCTGTAAGAAAGTGGTCCAGTTTTATTCTTTGTCATGTTGCTGTCCAGTTTTGCCCATACTATTTGTTGAAGGGACTGTCTTTTTCCCACTGGATATTTTTCCTGCTTTTGAAAACAGTATAGAGCTTCCTCAAAAAATTAAAAATAGAACTACCCTACGATCCAGCGATTGCACTACTAGATATTTAGCCAAAGATTACAAAAATACTAATTCAAAGGGATACATACACCCCAATGTTAATGGCAGCATTTCCTACAATAGCCAAATTTATGGAAACAGCCCAAGTGCCCATCAACTGATGATTGGTATATATATACAATGAAATATTACTCAGCCATAAAAAAAGAATGAAATCTTGCCATTTGCAAGGACATGGATGGAGCTAGAGAGTATTATGCTAAGCGAAATAAGTCAGTCAGGGAAAGACAAATCCCATATAATTTCATCTATATGTAGAATTTAAGAAACCAAGCAAACATGCAAAGGGCAAAGAGAGAGGGAGAGAGGTGAACAAAGAAATAGACCCTTAACTATAGAGAACAAACTGGTGGTTACCAGAAGGGAGGTGGTGGGGGGATGGGTTAAATAAGTGATGGAAATTAATGAGTGCTTTTGTTGTAATGAGCATCGGGTGTTGTATGGAAGTGTTGAATCACTATGCAGTACATCTGAAATCAATAATACACTGTATGTTAACTAACTAGAATTTAAATTAAAACTTTTTTATTTTTTAAAATTTACATCCAAATTAGTTAGCATATAGTGCAACAATGATTTCAGGAGTAGATTCCTTAGTGCCCCTTACCCATTTAGCCCATTCCCCTTCCCACAACCCCTCCAGTAACCCTCAGTTTGTTCTCCATATTTATGAGTCTCTTCTGTTTTGTCCCTCTCCCTGTTTTTATATTATTTTTGTTTAAAAAGTTTATTTTAAATGAATCTTAATAGGAATCTTAATATATACTAGCCAAATATTGATCTAGGTGCTAGGCAAACAACAGCAAACAAAACAATGTTCTTGTCCTCAAGAGTAGGGGTGGAGGGGGCAGTCGTGACTTGTAATGAAAAGTACAGCAGGGTTAGGGGGACAGGGAACGCCAAGGGAGGTGTTATTTTAAATAAAGAAGTCAGGAAAGACCTATTAAGGTGATATTTGAGTAGAGATCTTTGAGCAGTGAATGAATATCATATGAATATATGTGAGGAAAGCTTTCTAGGCAAAGGAAATATCAAGTCTAAAGGCACCAAGGCTGAAGATACAAGCAGGAGAGTTATAAGTCAGAAATGAAAGTGGCAGGGATCTTGAAGAGAATGATTACCCGTTAAATCATGGTAAAGACAAAAATAAACACATGAACAAATGAACAAATACATAGATGGAAGATAAAATGAGCTCCAAGATTAGATGAAATATTTCATACTTGTTTGAATAAATTATAAATTTTTTTGGTAATGATATTGCTGGAACATTTCCCTGAAGTTATTTATTTTTTATCATATGTAATTCAAATAATTCTGTAATAATTCTACTTGTGAATCCACTTTCTGTCTCTTATACTGTGCTGGACTAATTTAGAATGGATTAAATTTAAGAGTACCAAATTTCAGAGCCAAGTCTCAAGTCCATTCTGTGTGAATCTATAACGTTTATTGGGTGGCATATACACACTTCCCTACCTAAAGTCTGAACCAAACTGTCACTTCCATGATTTGCTCATCTGACCTACAGCAGGTTTAATGTCCTACACCTATTACAGATTATAAGGAAATAAACATCCTCTCTGTTTCAACTAAAAACAAATAAGTCACAGATTACATTGTCTATATTTAAAATGCAATAGTGAGTGACATGTTTTTATTAAAAAAAAACCACTTTTTTATCATTTAAAAGAAGTCATGATGAGTCCAAAAAGAAACCTGTTACTTCAGACCATATTGGCACAATGTCCAAGAACATGGATTCAAGAAGTCAACTGTACAATTCGGAATTCACTGAGCACCAGAGTCACAGATTGAGAATCACTTTCTATAATTTGAGAAGTGAATAAACTGAAATTAATGAATATGTGTAGGAGACAACAACATTTACCTGCTGTGACAGAGACTGGCTAGGTGGTCAGTAAAATCTTTTTCTTCCTCATCTTTCAGGACACAACTTAGAATAAATTTCCCACCATCTTTTGCAATTCAGTGGCATGGACTGAATTCCATTTGACAAGATATGAGTAAAATATGTGTATCATTTCTAAGACAGGACAATAAAAATAAACAATCTTTCATGGAAAGGTTTTCCCCTTCCTTGGCAATGTTGGTGGTAAGTAACAAGTAATTAAAAATGTCTTCTTTGTGGGTTCTGATGTCTATATTTTAAAAAATGAGCATAGATTTGCTTTTTAATCACAAAAGGCATTAACCTCCATACATTTGTAGTCTTTCTAGATTTCCTAAAAGTCCTACTATATATTTCCTTAGCAAACTATATCAACACCCTTGTATATATTTAAGTTCTGTCTTCCCCATTAGATTGTTAACATCCATGGTGTGTAGTATTCATTCCATAAATATCTAAGTAAATGAATAAATTCAAGAATTAGGTTGAACCAATCAATCCAGAATAAGTACTTAATATTTAATTTAATATCATACTTTGTTTAATCTTCCTTGAGCAGTCTTCATCATCACTACCCAGAAATTAAAATAAATTTCCAATATCTAGCCACTGTTAGCTAAATTCAATCTAAAATTCTTAACTTGGGACTCAAAATCTCAAGTCTAAATTTCCTAATGTGTAAAATGGGGTTAATAACATTTTAGGGATAAGATATAGGTAAGATATCTAGCTCAGTATGTAGGACTCATTATTAGTGCCCACAGTGTGAATCAAATACACATTTTCAACCTCATTTACCAGTTCTCTTGTATACACATATATCCTCTTACTCATACTTCAGTCAACCTATTCCTTAAATATACTCTAAAGGACTATTTCCTGAGTATCATTTGTAATATGCACTTGCAAGTTTTGCTATAATTGAGTATCAGTTGCAAATATTATTTATTATTATGATTATATAAGAAAATGTCCATATTTTAGGGATGAACTGTGAAATATATATTGGGATAAAATAATATGATGTCTGAGATTTGTTTTAAAATGTCTCAAAAAAGAAAAAAGGATAAAGAAGGCAACTGTGGCAAATGTTAATCTGGATGACAGGTATTTAGGGGTTCATTATACTATACTATATCATTATACTATTATAGTATATATAATTTTAAATAAATTTACCATTGGTGTGAGCTTGGCAGGTAAGCAAGTGGCCTTAGAGTTCATGATCCCATCCAGGATGAAGAGACAATCAACTTATTTCAATGGATGTCCAGGGCTGGAGGCAGGTTTATCTTCCCTAAACCAAACGACAGCATGTAAGCCTTAGTGACTTTGTGGAAGAAAAATGACCTTAAGGTTCATAAACATTTTAGAATCCTGTTTTCTTTTTTTTTAAATCCAAAAAAGCATATGAATTTTAAATTATTATGATTTTTATTTTAAACATTATCCAAATTCTCAGAGTTGTGTAACTTTGGCCAGATTTTTGTGTAAACAGAAAGGACATCAGAAGAATCTTAAATCATGGGTAAGCGTGGTGATTATTTTAAAACTGTTTTCTAGAGGAAGGAATCCTGTGCATGGTATATCTAGGACAAAGGAAGCCTTATGGAATGATGTCTTCATGGCGTTCTTAGTGTAACAGGAAGGGTAATAAGTAAATGAATAAAAAGTCTTTACATAGAGAATTTTCAACTGGGTAAAGCACATTGTTTAGTACCTTATTTTTTCACCAGAAAAAACGAGATTTTTGAACTAGATTTCAGAGATACCTTCTAGTTGCAAAGGCCTATTCTTCTCTAAATTGAGGCATTTTTTATTTTCCTTTATTCTCTTTTCAATGTAAAGACCAACCAGTAATACACAGTAGAACTTCCAATGATTTAGTCTGAAAAAGCTTATATGAATTTCAGAAAGACAGAATAAAGCCTAAAAGAAAACCCTACAAAACACTTGAAGAAAATGTGTCAGCCAAATTTCAGTTCACAAGAAAGGTTAAAAAGTTAAAATATAATTTGGACACTGAAGAAAGATTACAGTGATATACTATAGTGATTCTACTGCAGTGTTTTTTGAACAAGTCTGAGTTACATATGCAGGAAGAAAACTCTTGCAGAGATAAGAAGGAAAAGGAAAAAGAGAAATTACAAATATTTTTCAGAGCTTAAACTAGCTCTGTACACCACTCTACAATAGGATGCTCTTATGGTTATTGAATACTTTGATTATTGAATACTTGACTCAAACTATCTGTCTGTATTCTAGCATGAAGCTGATTGTAGAGTGGGATTTGGATTTGGGAAAAACAGTGAGATTCATAATAAAAACATATAGGCCTGAATCCCAACACCACCACTTTGGTGATGGAGGGCTGAATCCCATGACCTGAGCCAAAAGCAAGAGTTGGACGCTTAAGCAACACAGCCACCCAGGCACCCCAATCTCAATTTTTTAAAGTAAGCTTTACACCCAACATGGGGCTTGAACTCACAACCCTGAGATCAAGAGCTGAATGCTCTGTTGACTGAGCCAGCCAGGCACAATTCAGTATCAATTCTTATAAAATGAAAACATTCTGACTTAAAGAAAATGCAATTTATATTGAAAAAATCAGACAAATCCTGAGTAGAGTAGAAAAAAATAAAAGCTAGCCAGACATATAAGTGGTCATCATGTGAAAGTAGTGCAGTTCAGGAGACCAACATCATGTTGACATCTGTAATGCTTCTATAATTTTAGAGATAGAAACATACAGACATGGAGGGGTACCTGGCTGGCTCAGTTGGTAGAGCACATGACTCTTAATCTTGGGGTCATGAGTTCAAGCCCCATGCTAAGCGTGGAGCTTACTTAAAAAAAAAGAAACATGTAGGCATGGAAAAATGGCCATTCACAGAACATATATACACCACATGCTTTAATTTTGAATGATCAATTAAGATATTGACTATTTATCTGAATAAAAAAATATATGAGAGTAATTGTGGTGTACTAATGTAGGGTAGTGAAAATCATCCATATTGTGAGTAAGCAAAGAAGGTTGTATTATTTGTAGAAAAAATTTTTTTTAAACATTTATTTTTTTGAAAGAGAGAGAGACAGAGTGCAAGTGGGGAGGGGCAGAGAGAGAGGGAGACACAGAATCGGAAGCAGGCTCCAGGCTCTGAGCTATCAGCACAGAGCCCGACGCGGGCTCAAACTCACAAACCGTGAGATCATGACCTGAGCCGAAGTTGGATGCTTAACTGACTGAGCCACCCAGGCGCCCCTGTAGAAAATTTTAAAAACAGTAATAAAACCAACAAAAACCTGGTCTGCTTGAATTATCACCATGCTCTGTCAATTTTAAACAATGTCAGTGATAAAATACACCTCTCCAGAAAAAATATTTTGTCTAAGGTCTAAACAATTGATTAAGTTACTGTTGAGTTTTATTAATATATATGTAAGCTTCAAATGAAACCTACTCATTACTAAGCATTGTATTGTTACCTATAAACAAATACAGGGAACTCCCAATTATACTAATGGCCCTTGATGCACACAGACTCAGCTACAAGAACTCCTTCAAAAAATAATTTCAAAATGGTTTAGAATCATTGAAGCTTGCCCTCGATACGGTTCTATGTCTCCAATCATCTGGTACAACACCTTTGTTTAAACTATAGTTTCGAAATAAATAATGACAGTGCAGTGAATGTTTCTACTTTTGAAGTGGTCTCAGTACGCCTTCTTTATTCATTTCCTATTGCTGTTGTAACAAATTACCACAAATTTAGTGGCCTAAAACTTTAAAATGACTGTGATTTCTCTTTTGTAAATGCCAAAATTACTTTGTGCCCTTTCCCTGCCTCCAAAAGATGTCATGGACATAAATAACTGGAATGGTACCACATTCTGAATAAATCATAGATGTTTAAACACTATGTCAAGCCTGGCTTCATATATTCCAAATAATTCAGAACAAAGGCTCAAATCCCAAACATCCTGACCTCTATCACAAGGCTATCACCTACTAATAGGATTCCCCTTCTTCTAGCTTCCAATAGCATGTTCCTTACTTCCTTTTGAGCCCTCATCCAAGGCATCCTTAAAGTCCATATTACTAGTGACAGCCTGTTTAAGGCAATTTTAAGGCTTTATCAGGCTCCTCAAAATTCTTCTAGCCTTCTCCCACTGCTTAAACCACTCCCACATTATAGGTACCTGATACTGCAGCACTCCACTTCCAGTACCAGAGTCTGGGGCAGTTTTCTACTGCTCTGTAACAAAGTACCACATAATTAGTAGCTTAACACAACACCCATTATTATCATACCGTCCTGTGGGTACAGCTTAACTGGGTCCTCTGCTAAGGGTCTCACAGGGTATCAGTCTGGTGTCAGCCAGGACTGCAATCTGAGACTTAAGGTCCTCTTCCAAGTTCACTGGTTGTTGGTAGAATTCAGTTTCTTCTAACTAGAATGAAATTCCCATTTTCTTGCTATCAGCCTGGGAGCATTCTCAGCTCCAAGTGGCTACCCTCAGGCCCTTGCCACATGCCCCCCTTGACTCACAACACAGCTTTTAGCTTAAGGCCATCAGGTGAACAGATGCTGCTTATAAGGGCTCACCTGATTAGGCCAGACCCACCCAGGACAATCTCCCTTTTAAATCGAAATTAAATGGTAAATTAAATGCAGTCATGAAATCCCCACATATTCACAAGGCTTGCCCACACCAACCGAAGAGAATCACACAGGGCATGTATGCCATGGGTGGAAATCTTGGGACCATCGTAATTCTGCCCACTCTTTCCCCTTTGAACTTGGATGCTGCCTTGGATTCCTGACCTTACAGTGCTGCTGAAGTGTTCCGTGTTCTTATGCCCCTCCCTTTTCCCAGTTTGTATGTCCTCCTAGTCCTTGGACTGATGAGCAACCTGGAAAAGACCACCATAGGCAGGATTGTATGCAGCCAACAATCTTTATTCTTCCCCAGTCCCTCAGGCAATGTGTGTGGACATATGTTCGTGGATATTTAAGAATGAATGAACTAGAGAAAGTCAATATAGCAAAAAAGTTCTTAATTTCAAAAAGTCTGTCTAGTATGAAGTATTTAACACTCTCCTACCCATTTAAAAACATATTTCTCATAAAATGAAGTCTAAACAGATGTTTTAAATATTTTTAAGAATTGGCTAAAGAGAATTCATAGAGAAACCTATGTGCTTCATGCACAACTGTTGCTACTAGTTGTATGTATCTCTAGTTCAGCTCTTGCCTAGAAAATAATTTATCAATTAAGTTTAACTTTTATTTTTCTTCTATGTCCACTGGGGGAAAAAGCCTCATTTTCCCCACTTCTTTGCTCTGATAAATCCTGTCCTCAATGATCATGCTGTGGTTAGTTTTAAAAGTATTTATTTACTATTTGTACTGTAAACATTGTGGCTTCCTCTAAATAGTTTTGGCATCAAGGTCAGTAGGTCTATGGGGACATGCACAAACTTTATACATATATAAAGATAACTGAAACATGCACTCTTAAAAGTCATTAGATGAGAAGAAACCCCCTTCCCAATCTATATAAAATCAACTGGTCTATTTTTTGAGTCTGACAAAATATTTTAAAATGTTCATTTTTACATTTATATATAGTGTATAAATGTATGTTATTGTTCTTAGCATTATAAAAGGGAAGTCACTCTACCAGGCTTTATATTAATTATTATTTTGAGCTAGCTTTCAGGTAACAACTTGGGTACCAGAAGAGAAGCAGGTACTGAAGCAGGTCCAGTCCTCTTCTAATGTGAACTGGGCCACATTCACTAGTCTGTTAGGCTCAGGCCCCTGCTCTTATCACCAAAGAATATTTATCAAATATTTTGTGAGATATATCAAAGAAAATAAGAAAGCTATACTTACTCAAATACCAAGAGTCAACTCTTATATACGAACTTCTAATCCCCAAACCATAAACAGGGCACCTGAGTGGCTCAGTAGGTTAAGAGTCTAGCTCTTGATTTCTGCTCAGGTCATAATCTTATGGTTCATGTGATTAAGCCCCGTACTAGGCTCCACGCTGACAGTGGAGCCTGCTTGGGGTTCTCTTTCTCTCTCTCTCTCTCTCTCTCTCTCTCTCTGCCCCTCCCCCACTCATGTAAGTGAGCACTCTGTCTCTCTCTCTCTCTCAAAATAAATAAACTTTAAAAAAAGTCATATACAACTTAACAGGTTTGAGAAACATTCACTATAGGAAACAATGATAAGCATTTAAAAACAGGCATAAATCATTTTATATGACATGATAAAGAGGTTATATACTTGAAAAAAATCTGAAGTGTCAAATAATTTGAAATATCTTTTAAAAGTCAATCACAGATATAGTCATAAGAACCAAAAGAAATTTATTTATAAAATTTCTTACTTGACCAGTGGTGAGAACCAGGAAATACTATACCAAGCAACAATCAACTAAGACCCCACTTATAGTCTTTAAGCCAGTTCATACAAGAGAACAACCAAAGTAGCTCTTGATTATTAGGCTAGAAAGATGTCCTTCTGCGTGTCTTTCAATTGCACAATGACATATATTTAACCACAGGAGTCTGTGCGGCCAGTATCATGGTATCTATAGACTTAGTTGAGTCACAGCTTCTAGGGGGCTATTCCTTGTTTAGCTTACATAGCTGTTTCACTACTCTTGTTGATTTCTTTGTTGGCTTCTTTCTCTTTTTCTTCTCCTTTGTTGGTTTTCACTTTTTCTCCTTCTCTTTTGGCTCCTTTCTCTTCTGCTCTTCCACTGTCAGCTTTCTCTCTTCCATGGTTGCCTTCTTTCTCTACTTCTTTGTCATGAACACTGATGTAAACTGCTTTGTTATAGCCTTCCCGGTTCCGAGCAATTTCAATGGCAAAAAATTGTATCCTGGGGGCTGAAAGGTGAATAGAATTGATTATTGGTCATAGTCACAGTTACTTCTCTAAACCTACTGGAAATCTACCAAAAAAGCTGAACATTCAAAGTATTCCAGAACAGTCATAAACTTGAGAGATGTGGAATTCTAATCTTGTTAAATGAGGCAGAAAATACTCAACTATCTTATCTCACTCAACAAACAGTAACATGATCTTTAAATATATAACAAATAAAATGATCCCCAAACTATTCATGTCATTAATTCCTTTGGTAAAACCAGATCCCTCACTTTCTTTATACAGAAACAATTATAGAGGCAAGAATCTCACCAAAGATGGTGTTTTCCTCAGTGTAGCCCTGAGAACAATCCAGTCGTAGCAAAGTACCATAGTTGAAGTCTTCTACAATTCCGTCAAACTTCAAGCAAAATGGCCTCCACTTCTATAAAGGCAAAAAAGATGCCCTAGATGACAAATGCAGGAGGCTGGTGAAGTCAGGCCAGGGAAAGGGATTCCACTTGCTCAGTAAGGAAAATAGCCATAGGGAAAGAGACTATGACTGAGCTGATTTCTAGTTTCACTAGCATTGAGTTTCTGTGCTAACTATTGTCTTTAGACTGGTATTTCCCAACATGAACAATATTTTAACTTGACAAAAATATTTAAATCCTTAACTACAGAATTAAAATTTGATTTAATTTTTTTTTAATTTTGTTTTGAGAGAGACAGAGCACAAGTGGGGGAGGGGCAGAGAGAGGGAGACACAGAATCTGAAGCAGGCTCCAGGTGCCAAGCTGTCAGCACAAAGCCCGCCACAGGGCTCAAGTTCATGAACCCAAATTCATGAACTGTAAGATCATGACCTGTGCCAAAGACAGATGCTTAACCCACTGAGCCACCCAGGCACCCCTAAAATTTGATTTCTTAAACATATTGTTTTGTTTTTAAGTTATTGTTAACTCAGCCCAAAATAGCTATTCATCTCCACTGAAGCACAAATGAGACCAAGGTGGCAGGAATGTGGCACAAAGTCACAAAGTTAAATTTTAAGAAAGAAGTCCATTCACTAGAGGCAATTTTCCAAAGATCAGTAACAACCCGCTAAGTGTTAAATGTTTACATTTTTCATAAGACAAGGACCTACCCTCAGGGAAATATTTTCCCCACTATAATAGTTTTAGCACACTGTCAAAGTATAAGATAATCAGGTAAGTAATGTGAAACCTAAGTTTTCCGATTACCCATGGCCCACAATAATGTGAACTTAAATCCAGATAATTCAACACCTCTCTGTACCCTATTTGCCAATCGTCCATCCAAGCCTTCTGGCTAAACTACTAACATAAGTAAATTTGTTTCTCCTCCCCTGAAAAGGCTGGGTAGAAAGGGATGAAATGTCAAAGAAAGAAAGAAAGAAAGAAAGAAAGAAAGAAAGAAAGAAAGAAAAGAAAAGAAAGAGATCCAGTGAACATGAAAAACTCATAAACCAGGAAAATGTTTATTTTGTTTCATAACTTACTTATTAGTTGATTATAACTACATAAAAGCCCTGGTTCTTTACATATTTCCTTAAAACAGACAGAAAAAAGTTTAAATGTATAAAAATGTATTTACAATCAATAATTGTTGGTCAGATTATAGGTAATATTTAAGAGAGAGAAATCTTACCTCTTTAGCTGATTCTGATTTGAGCTCTTCTGGGTCCAACACATCTATCCTGAGTTTCTCAAAATTTTTTCGAAACTCAGAATAGATTTGGTCATCCACTTTGGTGAGTTTCAGGAACTGTGGGTCAACTGATGAAATGAGCTGCCAGACATAAGACAACACACAGATGCTAATCTCTAATTTGCTACACTTCTTTCCTCCTTCCCCAGAAAATCCTTATGGTTCTAAGGGCAGAAGACTTTATTAGGAAGTACAGACAGACTAGGTCCCAGTTGAAATCATGACATAGTTTTCAAGGGCCATGATCTACTACAGTCCTTTACACAATTTAAACATTTTCGGTCCTAGTACTGCCTGAATATTGCCCTCTATGAATTGTTCATTCAGTCACCGAACATTTATTAACTGCTTACTATGGGCTAAGAATTATTTTGCCAGTTAGCAGCAGAAAACTGGGCAAAGAAATACAAGTCCTCATTGTCAAAACAAAATTCACTTCCACCCCCCTGTTTTCTGTGGGTAAGATCTTACAGTAATAAAAATTATCTCCAAAATACAACTGCTTAACTTCTGAGCACAGTCATTAGCAAAGAACCATACACTACAATTACATGTTTAATTCTGCTTAATAATGAAGACAGACAACTCACCTTGTAGTAGACTTCAGCATGCTGCATTGCTTTCATGGCCCAAGCCATCTCAATATCAGGCTGCAAAGGAGTGAAGAATGAATGCCAGGTCAGAATCTCCAAATCTTGCTACTAGAGAACAAATTAAGGATGTCTGTAGAGGTCTAGTTAATGCTCAATAACACTACCAAATGTGGTGTTACTGTCAAAGGATAAAAACTGAACTAATGGGTCTGGACAGTATAAAACTTTTATCCTTATGAAGGAAACTACCTACCAAAAGAAGCTACCTACACAGTCTAATCAACAGCAAAAGCCACTGGCTCTTTTCCCAGCAGCTAGTGAAAGCATAGGAGACTACATATAGTGGTAGATAAATTGCCTTCTCAGGACTGAGTTAAATCACTGTAAAACTGACTGAAATAATATATTCACATACAATACTGAGTTGTTGGGAGTACAAAGTAAGATAATGGAAGTGAAATATTCTTCACTTTTAATAGTGTAGCATGTTATAATCATCATTTGTGCTTATCAGATAGCCAATTCCCCATCCTATAACACTTAAAAATGAATCAGTATTGTGGAGCCAGCTAGGTTATAAATAAGCCTTACCAAGTACCCACCACCTGTTCCATTAAAATCTCCCACTCCAGCTAGATGGATCTTTTTCACTGAACCCAGAAAAGCCACTTGCATTTTTGCCTCCACACCTTACACCAGGTCCTTTTCCCAACTGCCAACCCATGTACTTTATCCATCTATACTTTGAGGATCCAGCTAGAGATTCACTTTCTCAGTGAAGTCTTAAGACCTCTACTGTCTCAGTTCTAAGGGGTTTCTTCTTGGGCTAAACTCCTTTAGATCTTATATCCTAATCTAGTATACATCAATGATATTTTTATTTGAGTGTTACTATATTGTCATGTCCAGGTGTCTTGTATCTCAAAAATATCATGTGCTTTCTCTTTAAGAATCTAAACTAGACACACCATAAGTCAGTGCCATTTTACTGAATAAGGTTATCACTCAGGAACCTTTAAAAATTAGTGATTCCACAATCTTATCCCCCTCCACAATATTTTCATTTAATTGGTATATATTGCGACCTGGACAACAGAACATATAAAAGCTTCTCAGGTGGTACTATTGCAGCAAAGTTTGGGAACAATTTCCATTGGCATTTGGCATGGGTTTGTGGATCAAAAAGATTAGAATTAATAAAAAAGTGTGGTCTCTGGCCGGCAAGGAGAGGGTTCACAGAAGATATCAGGTCAGGGGGTCACAATTTTCTTGTTAGGCCCTGCAGACATCCCAGGGTAGTTGGGTGAGTGGAAGCTGGGGGTGAGTCATACTCACATCGTTGCCATAAGACTCAGCTGGGAGAGAAAGAGCATGTGCCACAGACACCAGTTCCCCGGAAACCTGGGAAGGGAAAAAGAAGAGGGGAGTCATGTTCAATGCTCGACCCGGCTCGAATTCCCCACCCACCCCAGAGCAGCGTCTCACCGGCTCAGCAGTCACACCAGTCGCCTCCATGTTGCACACACAGAGCAAGCACCCGTTTCCCGGAAATGACTATACGTGTGCTCTTTCTGCAGTTGGTTGGAAAAGGAGGGCCGGGCCAGACTGGCTCTCTTCCGGCTGTGCCTGCATGCAATCTCCCTCGCCTGGAGGAGGGTGGAGGCGGAGTCACTGGCCCCGCCTCCGATGTGCTGCCGGGGCTCAAAAGGGTGTGGCTTTGTTGCACAGTCTGAGATGCTTGAGGGGGTCTCAGGTAGCTGAATGCTCATTAATATCACTGGTGATCAAGCGAAAAGCCTGAGTTAAAGCTTTCGCGTGCCCAACCCGCTGAGTGACCAGCAGAGATTTGGATTCACACTCTCCATTTGTGCAAGCAGGTGCATACACCCATACAGCACACACACCCCCAATACTCCACCTTGGGAGTAAATTACAAACAAGCATGGTGCTAGGCAATAGAATGAAGGGATAAAGAAGTTAGTCCCTGTTTTGGAAGAAGTGCATACAGTGAGAGGGAATCTAAAGTGGTTGTCAAGTAATAGCATTATGCATGTGGAACAGAAAGAGAGGATAAATACACTGAATCATAAAGGGCAACCAGCAAAAGAGGCCAACCAGGCAAGGAAGGACACGCCAGGGAGAGAGAATTGCATGTGAAAAGGAACTTAAGAACTGAAACCAACGGGACTTTATTACAAATGTAAAAAAAAAAAAAAAAAAAAAAAAAAAAGCTGAAGTAAGAGAGTAGTCATTTATAATCTTAAGGGGAAAGTTGGGTTTTCTATGGTGAATATTAAGGATTTCAGACTTTCACCAAAAGGAATGGTAGGCTAATAAATATCTTTAAATAGACAGTCTTGTGAGGAAAAATAAGTTCTAAGAAGATCATTAAAGGAAAGAGTGGAAGATAACTTTGAAGAAGGCAATTTTGCCGGCACAGAGAACAAACTGAAGGCACAGGATGATGGAGACTTAACAAAGGCAATAACAGTTGAGACGGATTCTGAGACTTAACAAGGGAAATAGAATCAGTAGAACTTATGGGCTAATTGGGTATGGGGGATAAAGAAGAATCAGGATTCCAGTGTGAGTCCCAGATTTCAAAACGGGATTTGGGAATGCATGCATTGAGCTAAAAAACACAAGAGAAGGGATGATGAGCTTAATTTGAGGAGTTGAGGGGCGCCTGGGTGGCGCAGTCGGTTAAGCGTCCGACTTCATCCAGGTCACGATCTCGCAGTCCGTGAGTTCGAGCCCCGCGTCAGGCTCTGGGCTGAAGGCTCAGAGCCTGGATGCTGTTTCCGATTCTGTGTCTCCCTCACTCTCTGCCCATCCCCCGTTCATGCTCTGTCTCTCTCTGTCCCAAAAATAAATAAACGTTGAAAAAAAAATTTTAAAAAAATTTGAGGAGTTGAGTTTGAAGAGCCTATGGGACATTCAGATAGAATTGAGTAGTTAGAGAGGGATGTGATCAGAGATATAAATCATATAGCTGTTTCTTTAGGTTTAATTGAGCCGTTCAGAGGAAACTATGAAGAGCTGTAAAGACACAAAGAGCAGCAGGCCAAAGAAAGAACAAATTATGAAGAAGAAAAAGGCAGGGGAAATAAAAGAGTAAAAGAGAGAGAGAGGGAGAGAGAGTTGTCAGTGAGACATCAGCAAAGAACCAAAGGGGAGTCTCACAAAAGCAAATGGGTGAGAGAACTTCCAGGAAGAAATGAATAGTATCCAATACCCTGGGTTGAGTACACTAAGCCCACAAATATTGAGAGGTCATTGACAACCTTAGCAAGAACAATTTTTAGTGGAATGGTCAGGGCAGAAGTCAGATGGTAGTGGGTTGAGAAGGGAGTGGGAGTTAAAGAAGAGATGACAATGACCATAGAAAGTTCTTCCAAAGAGTTGAAGCTAGAAAGAGACATGAGGTCCAGGGACTTTTCAAAGTTGTGGTGAAGTACACATAACAGAAAAATTTACCCTCTTAACCATTTCTAAGTACACAGTTCAATAGTGTTAAGTATATCCACACTGCTGTGCAACAGAACTAGCCCCTCTTGCAAAATGGAAACGCTACAGCCCGTTAAAGCAACAACTTCCCATTTCCCCTGCCCCCCCAGCCCCTGGCAAACACTATACTACTTTCTGTTTCTATGAATGTGACTACCTTAGATACCTCATATAAGTGCAATCATATAGTATTTGTCTTTTTTGTGACTGGCTCATTTCACTTAGTATAAAGTCCTCAAGGTTTGCCCATGTTGTTGCCATGTGACAGTATTTCCTTTGCTTTTAAGACTGAATAATATTCCATTGTATGTATATACCACATTTGGTTTATCCATTCACCCATCCATGAGTATTTGGGTTGCTTCCCCCTTTTGGCTATTGTGAGTAATGTTGCTATGAGCATGGGTGTGAAAATGTCACTTTGGGACGCTGCTTTCACTTCTTTTGGATTTATACCCAGAAGTGAAATTACTGGATCATGTGGTAATTGTGTTTTTAATGTTTTGAAGAACCTCGGGGACTTTTTAAATTATTATTTTAGGTTTAGAAAGGCTTACATGTGCTGGGGAATTGGCCTTATACAAAAGACTTCCCTGGAGGGTGAGCTAGGTATCTCCAGAGAAACTGAATGAAGACAGGTAGTAAAAACAGGAGATTGAGGTGTTCCTTCCAGAAGCTTCCTGTTTTGTCTATGAAGCATGAGAAGGCAGCTGAGAGCAACAGGGAATGTGTTAAAGTCTTGTCTTGAGAAGAATGTCTCAGAAGTCCTGCATAGCAGCTCACAGGAAAGGGCAGACCACTCTAACAAGGAGATGGAGGGACATTCTCAGGGAACAGCTAAAACTAGAGGGCATGATTCTGCAAGAATAGCAGTCTGTGTTTAACCCAGAGGTTCAACTGTAAGATGGGTCATACACACGGATGCTGAATGTTTGTGAATGTGGAGGTCTGACCAGGAGGTCAATAGACAACAGTAAAATGGAGGGTTAGACTCAAGATGATGGCCAAATATGTGCATAGCAAGTGAATATGAATAGAATTTTAGGAAACACAACTGGCCTTTTACCTGAGGAAGCATTTAGGTAATTTGCTTTATCTAATGTTTTGGGCAGATTAATTGCATTTTATTTATAAAACAGAAAAGTTATTATGATGTATAGTATAGGCACAGTTTGTTAGGATTATTTTACTT
>NW_024420044.1:222602-238170 GCF_014898765.1 Herpailurus yagouaroundi | reverse complement strand
TTTTTTTTTTTTTTTTTTTTTTTTTTTTTTTTACATCGGGGGACTTAACTTCTCGCCGCTCAAGTATTCACAGCCTTAGATACTTGCAGAGACCAGAAACTGGGGAACTCACAAGATTGGAAAAGCCAAATGATCTGTACCCGCAAACAGCAGGAGATGTAACTGTCACCCAGAATCTTTCCCATTGCCAGGCCAGGCAGAAATATCAAAATAAGCATTGGCCTTTGCACTCACACCTATGGTTTCAGATGGACTCCAGGTAGCGGCTATTGAAATAAGGGAAAGAGGAGTGGGCCAGTAACAAAAGACAGTTCATAAAAGGGGAGAGTTGATGGACCTTCAGAACCGTATCGAAGAAAGGCCCTTTGGTGTGGGGCAAGAAAATTGGAGATGAAAGTTCAACTGGGATGATTCTTTTCTGGAAGTGCACCACTGAGTTGACCTTTGGCAGGTAATGTGGACATGCCACGGATGGAGCCAAAGGCATCACCAGTCCTGACTAAGGTTCTGAAGTATCTGTAATGCCAGAGATAAAGTGGGGAGGGGGGAGAAAATGAAACCTAGAATTGCTGGAGCTAGGGAGCCATAGGGTGGCAGAAGGAATCGTACATGTAAGGAAGGCATCTTCCATTATCAAATATGTTTGTCATTGGCAAGGGTGAGTGCTGCTATTTGCAGGCGGTAAAGTCATGTAGATCCTCCTTAAAATATGGGTCACATGGTCTTGGTGGCTGTCAGACTATATGGGAAGACAAACTTGAAGGACCTTGAAAATGGTCATTAAAATTTGGGATGAAAAATAGGACTATGGTCTGAAACCATGTAAGTTAGTCTACTATGAAAATGTAAAATCTGGAAAATAAAAGTGTTTTCTGTGACAGGTGTGGTTCATGATACCTACAGAGGTTGGCTTGTGGCCATCTTATGGAGAGTGTGTTTCATGCAGAAACAGGGTGTTAGAGATGACATCTTGAGTGATTGCGTCCGCAGGGTGTGTTCTATGGTCAGGAGGGAGTGCAGCACTGACCCCGGGATGCCATTCCAAATTGGAACTTGTCCCAGAAACCTCATTGTAACATAGCCCCAAAATACATACAGCAAAAATTGAAAGAATTGAAAGTAGGTATGGGCAAATCCAGTAAAAAAAATAAATAAATAAAAAAATAAAAAAAACAAATAAAAAACGTCTCTCAGCAATTGACTGCTCAAACAGTCAACAACTTAATAAGAATTTAGAAGTTTTGAAGATGTGAACAAACTTGACTGAATGGATAAATCCTGAGCCCCAAACCCAACAATTATATAATACACATTATTTATTGTCAAGCATCCATGCAACATGTATGATAAATATATTGGAACATGTGACAAAGTAAATGTCAAAAAAAAAAAAGTGACAGCGTCCAATTCACTCAGACAGGCTAGAAGCTATAATTTGTATGAGGTAGGGTGTCCTGGGGCAGTGAGGTCGGTGAGCTATTAAGCACAAATCGAACAGCAAAATAGGCAGATGGTATTCAGGGGTGTGGTTCTTATGGACTGTTTAGCTATTGGACTATAGACAGGGAAGCAAATTCGATTGGCCTTGAAACTTTGTGACTAAAAGCTGGGAGGAAAAACAACTGGGGCTATGGTCAGAAATCATGTGAGAGAGTATTCCATGAAAACAGAAAGCCTGATTTACAAAATGTAACAGCGGCCAGGTCTAGGAGATGGCTTGTGCCATCTTGCTGAAGCTGTTGCATATGAGTGTGGTGATCATATATTCCAGGACTGTTTTGTGGTCAGGAGGAAGTACAACAGTCCCTTAAGATGCCATCCTGGCCATCTGACACAGTTGTTACATCTGACACAGGTGACACAATGCACTGTGTTCCTTTTGATGTAGGGCCTCACAAGTCCCTGAAAATCTTGCTCTGTCTTGGGGTCCAGTGGCCAGGAAGGGTTGACATCATGATACCACCACAACTGATACCACCAAATACCTCTTCCTTACTGAAAGAAAGGCAGGGCCATTCACTAGTCTCCATAAGTCCCTCTCAGCTTTGTGTCATGTCCACAATCTCACCTCCATCCTGCCCCCTTACTATCAAAAGTAGCTCTAGTGTCGCCAGGGGTGCTGTGATAAAACAATGATGCCAGGCTGGCCATGGACCCCAGCTACTGCTCTTTTGTAACTGACGAATAGATTTGCTTCTCAGGAAGGAAAACTCAAGAAACACCATTTAACATCCATAATACCAACTAGCGATAAACTTAGACCTTAAATTCAAGTCTTAACCCTCCATCTACTGTTTTTGTACAAAAACAGAGGTCTCTCTCCCTCTTTCTCTTTTTACAAATATTAAATGGGAAGAAAAACACTTAACTTGTAGAGTTATTCTGACATCAATGATGTAGTGTGAAACCTAATTTAGGAGAGCTGCCCAATTTATGAAAACTATACTTTTGTTTGCCATTAATCAGTAGCTGTATAAAGAAAGGAAGGGCTACTCCCTACTGCCACCTTCAGCACACCTGGAAGTCAGAAGGCCCTCATGATCCATGAATACTATACCAGGGACCATGACACAATTCAGGTTCCTCGTCTAGCAAAAAAAAAAAAAAAAAAGTGATAAATTAAAAGTGAAACTGACACGTCGACAAATATTTGATCATTCTACCCTAAAGAAATGCTGGCTCATTGGAGTTATGAACCTGTTTTGCAGAAATTGACCAACCACCTAGGAGACTAGCTAAGATGGAAGCAAACCGGGGAGAATTCTTGCAGCTGTGTGGAAGGGGCCAAGAGTGGATGAGAGTAACCTCTGTGATGACACACTCCATGATCTCTCCCGTTCATCATGCTTAGGCCACCATTTTCTGAACATGTGTCCCACGAAGAAGCATGATTCCTGAATGCACATGCCCCTATGTGCAGTCAGCATATTCCATTCAACCCTACAGACCCCTTGACATCCTGACCCCTTATCCTTAAATACACCCAACCCCAACCCTTCAGGGAGGCGGATATGAGACATGTTCTCCTGTCTCCTTGCTTGGCGCCCTGCAACAAAACCATTTTCCCCGCCCAAAAGCTGGTGTCAGTACTTGGCTTGTTGAGCCTCTGGCCACGCCAATATGGAACCTGCAGAATATGGGGTGGGTCCCATCAACAGAATTCACAGGTAAAATCTGCAAACTCTAGGGCAACTGGTAGGCAAAGCCGGCCCTTCAGACCTATGCATAGTTAGGAAGCATGTAGGTCTGGAGTGGCAACACTTCTCCTGGGTAGGTTTTGGGGATTCAGAACTTCTAATACTTTGAGAGACAGGCAAGACAGTCCAGTGAGTCGCAGTATAAGGTATCTATTCCTAAAAGGAATGACTTTCATATTCATACTCTTTTACTTCTCACTTCTACTGTCCCTGGTGTGTCAGGGGATTGTGTTACATACAGTATGATAGGCAGACTGGGCCCCATAAAGCAGACTGGAGACTGAGAATAGAGGGCTCCCATTATAGGGATGGATGCTATTTTGCCATCCTACCTAAGATGTATGCTTATCTGAGTGTGCAGACCCTGGCTGGGTTTATTTTGCAAAGGGTGTTTGTCGGTATTATGAGAGCTTCCCTTCTTGGTATCCCGCCTTCAACGTGGCATCATCTCTTTGCCCTTAGTGGGGTTTGCATTCCATTTAGGTTTTGTTTCATCTCCTCTTTGTGTTCCTAATGTCTTACACGTAGTATATACCTCATGAAATTTTTCGTTCAATCTCCAATATTTGTTGATAACCTACTCAGAGATGTGCCCATATGTGGCTAAGCCCGAGGTATATAATAATGAATAATGCACAGTACCTTCTTACAAGGCACTCATCCTAGTGAGAGATATTGTTACATTAAAACTGATCATTGGGGCGCCTGGGTGGCTCAGTCCGTTGAGCGTCTGGCTTCGGCTCGGGCCATGATCTCACGGGTCGTGGGTTCGGGCCCCGCATCCAACTCTGTGCTGACAGCCTGGAGCCTGCCTCGGATTCTGTGTCTCCCCCTCTCTCTGCCCTTCCCCTGCTCATGCTCTGTCTCTTTCTGTCTCTCAAAACATGAATAAACGTTAAAAAATTTTAAAAAATAACCTGATCATTAAAAAGAAGGTAGCATTAAAAAAGAGATAGTAATAATTGGAATGATAGAGATTCCAAGGAGTAATATGGTGGCTGGCATATATTAGAGAATTTCCATGATTTTTATTTTTTTATTTATTTTTTATTTTTTTTTTTCAACGTTTATTTATTTTTGTGACAGAGAGAGACAGAGCATGAACGGGGGAGGGGCAGAGAGAGAGGGAGACACAGAATCGGAAACAGGCTCCAGGCTCTGAGCCATCAGCCCAGAGCCTGACGCGGGGCTCGAACTCATGGACCGCGAGATCGTGACCTGGCTGAAGTCGGACGCTTAACCGACTGCGCCACCCAGGCGCCCCAAGAATTTCCATGATTTTTAAAAAATTTAAATCCAAGTTAGTTAACTATAGTGCAGTACTGGTTTCAGGAGTAGAATTTAGTGATTCATCACTTACATATAACACCCAGTGCTCATCCCAACAAGTGCCCTCCTTAATGCCCATCACCCATTTAGCCCATCCCCCTACCACCTCCCCTCCAGCAACTCTCAGTTTGTTCTCTGTATTTAAGAGTTTCTTATGGTTTGTCTCCCTCTCTGTTTTTATCTTATTTTTCCTTCCCTTCCCCTATGTTCATCTGTTGTTTTTTTTTTATTTTTGAAAATGTTTATTTTTGAGAGAGAGAGAAGAGACAGAGTGCAAGTGGGAGAGGGGCAGAGAGAGAGGGAGACACAGAATCCGAAGCAGGCTCCAGGCTCTGAGCTGTCAGCACAGAGCCCGACATGGGGCTCGGGCCTCGGGGCTAGAACCCACAGACCGTGAGATCATGACCTGAGCCAAAGTCGGACGCTTAACCGACTGAGCCACCCAGGTGCCCCTGTTGTTGTTGTTGTTGTTTTAATTCCACATATGAGTGAAATCACATGATAGTTGTCTTTCTCTGACTGACTTATTTTGCTTAGCATAATACACTCTAGTTCCACCCACGCTGTTGCAAATGGCAAGATTCCATGCGTTTTGATCACCGAGTAATATTCTATTGTATATCTATACCACATCTTCTGTATCCATCCATCAGTCGATGGGCATTTGGCTCTTTCCATAATTTGGGTATAGTTGATAGCGCTGCTCTAAACATTGCGGTGCATGTGCCCCTTCAAATCAGCATTTTTGTATCCTTTGGATAAATACCTAGTAGTAAAATTGCTGGGTCGTAGGGTAGTTCTATTTTTAATATGTTGAGCAACCTCCTACTGTTCTCCAGAGTGGCTGCACCAGTTTGCATTCCCACTAACAGTGCAAAAATGTTCCCCTTTCAGAGGAGTTCCGTGATTATTTGTTGGATGAATGGATCAATGAAAATACATCCAGGGAATTATGGGAAGACAGAGAAGGGTTCTAAGCTATCTTTCGGGGATGGTGGAATCTGCACAACTGAAGTGAACACATTTTGGGCTAAGGTTGGAAGGAAGCTTCTGATGCAGTGAGTTTCCAAGAAAATTTTGGGAATTTTGATTTAATGTTGTTCATGAGTAAGGGTAAGGAAATAATCATTCTGTTAACTGCTGAGTCTGGATCATATGGGACTCAGACTGTGCCACACCAGTTGGGGTGTTTGTGTGTGTGTGTGTGTGTGTGTGTGTGTGTGTGTGTGTGTAGATGTTTAAGAGAGAAGGCCTCCCTAGGCACACCAAGGGTAATTCAAAGTGATTTGAAATCAGGCCAGACTTAAAATCACTTCCTCTCCTCTTCAGTCTCCGGGACGTGATGATTTATAGTTAAAGCAAAGTATGTCATCTTTTATTTGAGAGACACTTGAATTTTATTATCTTTGTGACCTTACGCAGGTTTCTGGAGCTTGCTGAGCCTTGGTTTCCTCACTTCAAAAGTGGAAGTTATAGCCACACTTGCCTCGCTTGGTTATTTTAACGATGGCATTATACAATAAGTGGACATGTGAGCTCTTAGCACAAGGCCTTGGAGCCTAGTAAATGCTCAGTAAATTCTAGATCATTCAGAATGCTATGGGCGTTCCAGACATAGCTCAGACTGAGGCTCTGAGATTATTTTCTGCAAGGGTTCCTTTGTCCCACATCTGCTAAGGGAGAGGGAGGCCTGGGGCAATGAGGGGAGAAATAGGCATAAGTTAGTCATGGTACTTATGGCTTCAGCTGCAACTTCCTGGTGCTATGGTGAACTAGGGCTGTCACATTGGTTGGGCATAGACCCCAGTCATGTCCGTGTTGCTGCAGTGGGTCATAACTTTTCCTCAAGGGAAGCTCTGAAAGCTTCACTAAGCAAGCACAATACCAGAATGTTATCATCAGGACTTTGGGCATTAGAGGCAGCAGCCCTGGGTTTCAAGAAGAAACATGAACTAAGCCCATGGCTGGTCTCTATGCATAGTCACTTTTGTCTCTTCCCCTTCTTTCCTTCCTTTGTCTTTATTCTCTGCGTGTCTCTCCCTCTCTCTGTTGCTCTCTCCCTCCTTCCTGCCTCTCTCCTCCCCTCTCCCTCTGCTCCTTCTTTCTTTTTTGCTTTCTTATAATCACAGGACATTTTTATAGAAACATAAAACAGTTTTTAATGTTATTAACACTTGATAATCCAAGCCCCATCTCTAAATTTTCTCAGCTAGCAATGTGTAAAATGTTTTTATTTCCGTTGTTTTTCTTTCCCCCCTAATTGATCGCAACAATTTGGTCATTTAGAACTTGGATCAATTCTTCACAGAGTTCTCTGAAGCCTTTCCCATGCCCATATTTCAGACCTCCTTTGTCATTCCATTCCATTCCATTCCTGGGTGGGGTACGGAGTCATATGTCAGAATATGCCATTAAGCCTGTCCCATGTCCAAGCCTGGTGATGACCTTGGTGGCCATCACACACCCTAGCCAGGGCTGCTGAATATGTTGATGCAGGGCTCAGTGGAGTTCTGGAGCATCCAGAGAAGAGGCAGGGATGAGACCGGTGATGAGCCTGTTTGGCTGCCCTGGTGTTAACCCTGTTTTTATTCAGCCACATCTACAAAAGATCCCAGGGCTCTGGACCCAAGTATCCCCAGCACATTTCTCTGAGAGTGGCTCCTGTGGTGCCTGGCGGCACAGGAGCATCCTTTGTTCTGACCACAGGCGCACCAGTTGCATATGGTGATCACCCACCATGAAAGGGAGCTATTTGGCCTGTGCTGAGTGATTTGCACTGCTTCCTCACTCTTATAGAAACAACTCTTTCAGTTTTTAGTCTCAGCCCCTCATTGGATTCATAGTCTATCCTATGGGAACTGGGCCAGGAGACAAACCTGAGTAAGGGATATCACCACTCCCCTCAAACAGCCATAGTGCTATTAGGGGGCCAAACTGGGCTTCCTGGTTCTTTCTTCCTTAGGATGTCATTTCCTAGTATCCTTTTCTGTCCCTAAATCAAATAGTCCTCTGATAGAAAAGAAATGCTATCTCGCTGTGACTAAAATTATTTTATTGCCTAACCAAGAAACAGACTCTTAACTAGAGAGAACAAACTGATGGTTACCAGAAGGGAGGTGAGTGGAGGGATGGGTTAAATAGGTGATGGGGATTAAGGAGGGCACAGGTTGTGATGAGCACTGGGTGTTGTATGGAAGTGTTCGATCACACAATATTGGACACTCGAAACTAATATTACACCGTATGTTCACCAGCCAGAATTTAAGTAAAAAATTAATATATATATTCTATATTATAATATATTATATTCTCTATTCTTCTATATAAAATTCTAATTATTCTTCTATATAGAATATTCTATATATTCTATATAGAATATTCTTCTATATAGAATTCTAATTATTCTAGATTATAATATATTATAATGTATTATATAATATATATATATTATATATATATTATATATATATATATTATTGTCTGACTCATGTTGAGGTTGAGCACCGTTTTTCATGAAGGATGGGGTGTGTGGGCAGGGGGCAGGAAGGCCATTTCTGCAGGTCAGCACACATGCTCAGCAATGTCTGGAATGCAGCAAGGGACACCACTGAATCTCATGGTAGTAGTTTATATGCCACATTACCATACTCCCATAGAAAAGAGACCAGGGGAATAAATTCAGAACTAAGAGTGATTATTTATCGGTTGTAGAATTATGGTTGATTTTTAAATTCATTGTGGTAACTTTCCCCAGCTTTCCAAGTTTTCTCTGGTGAGCATGTCAAGTCTATATGGTGGGGTAAACACAAGAACAAGATCTGGAACAAAGGGCTGGCAGTGCTGGTCAGAGGAGACTGAGTGAACTGGCTCCAGAGGCATTGCCTGAGGCCACTCCCTGAGGTGAAAGGAAGCAAGAAAGAGAAGCCTTCTGGTCCTTGACCCTGAACCATCAGGTTCATGACCCTCATTCATGACCCTCAAACTATTTGTGCCCCATTGGCTTCCCTGTACACCTCCACATTGATGAAATCCCATACCACGGATACCAGAGGACTGGATCTCCAAGGGTTCACTTGTTAGAATGTTTTAACCTAAACAGAGCACTTTCCAAGTGGCTCTGGGGATCAGTCCCTTTGACAGGATCCTTCTAGGTGAAGAAGGCTTGGAGGTGCCACAGTGCCACTGAAAGTCTAGCCTCTCTTGTATTTCATATTCCACTTCCCCATCCTGGGTTAGCAGTGCAGGCTGTGTGAAATAATCCCAGTAGGGAGGGGACAGTCATACTGGATAGTCTGGAGAAGGCAGCTTTGGAAGTTCGGTGGGTTCCCATGGATAGAGAAAGCCAGAGACAAATGACCATTAGGATGATGAGTGGTGTTTTCTAGAAAGACCCCAGTAAATAGGCTCAGAGCTGCTTTATCTGGCAGGCAAGATGGATGCACTAAGATGGAAGGTAGTTGTCACCACCAATCCAATGGTCTCAGCGGTGGCTGGTGACCGTATATTTCTTCCCAGACGGTGAGCTGTAGAACAAGAATTTGGCATTGATCAGACAGGCACACCAGCGATGCTTCTGGTGCAAAGTGTAGCGATATACATAGTATTTGTGGATAGGATTGATAGATATGCTTTATCCAAATGTTGGCATGCACAAGGGGTAAGCAGACTTAGAGAGCCATCATACCCTGTCCTCAAAAGCTGTGTTTTTAAACAAACAAACAAGTCTATGGCTGTGGTCGTGTATCACATAGCTCAATCACCTGAGAAACAGAAGATTTTCTTAAAAGTAGAAGCTGATTCCAGTTTGACTAGCGCAGAGTGAGTGAAGGAGAGTGGCCAGAGAGTTAGCCAGGAATTAAATCCGGTAGAGTCTTTACAGGCTGAGGACTGGGCTTTTACTCTGGGTGAGATCAGAAGCCATTGGCAGGCTTTGAGCTGAGGAATAACACAGCTTACAGAAATACATCAATACAGAAGAAAATCAAAGTTTTAATAAATATATTGGGTGAGGAAATCAAGGCCAAATCAAGATGTGGAAGTCTAATCAGATGACTGA
Organism: Herpailurus yagouaroundi; assembly: GCF_014898765.1. Classification (NCBI taxonomy): domain Eukaryota; kingdom Metazoa; phylum Chordata; class Mammalia; order Carnivora; family Felidae; genus Herpailurus; species Herpailurus yagouaroundi. Next base: position 228,588 of record NW_024420044.1, on the reverse strand, counting down.
CTTGAATGCAAAGCACATGCCATAAGTTCTACACATTTACTGCCAGCTGGCCAGAGATGTGGATCTATGTTTTTGAGCTGCCTAAATGGAAAGAGGGAAAGGTGACCACCAGCAGGAGTCACAGCATCCCTGAGGTCAAACCTGAATGACTGCACAGGAGTAACCAATGCTTTTCCTGGAGACAAGTTTCTCCCATGAGTCATCCTAGGGAGGTTACTGTATAATGAGTGAACTTCCTCTTCAACATTGTCCTAACACCAGATACGACGATGACCACTCATGGAGATACTTTCTCTCAGTGTACACTCTCAGTGTAAGCACAGCTGAGCAAAAGTTGTTTGTTTCCTTACCCTCACGAGCACTACCAAATTGTTTGAGAACAGTGTCCATTTATTCATGGGTGCCCTAATGTGTTTCCTTCGCTTGCTTGTTTTGTTGTTTGGTGTGCTATTTATATCGTCTGTTTTTGTTCCTTAAGGTTATTTACCCTTTGCCTGTTATATGTGTTAGAAATATTTTCTTTGTCTTGGGAGTTTGTCGATGATGGCACAACCATAAGGGGAAATTGAGGGAAACAAATTTTTGTGGGGGATATTAGCACCTCCCTATCATTCTTCACTGGATTAAAAAATTGAGTAAACATGGAGGATGTTGGTAATATATATTTATTCATTCAGCAAATATTTGTTGAGCACCTCCTATATGCCAGTCTCTACTGAGACAAATTAGTGAAGAATTGGACACACATACCAAACAACAACAACAAAAACCCTGGGTTTGAAGAGCTTGCCTTCTAGAGAGCAGAGACATGCAAACACTCATAATAAGGAAGTAAATTACATAATGTGTTGAAAGAACAGAATGCATTCAAGAGAGAACAAAATAGGACAAGATAAATGGGACTTGTACGTGTGGTGGGGAGGGGGATTTGGAATAGATGTTTAGGGGTAAGCCACACTGAAAGATGACATTTAATCAAAGACATAAAAGAGATGAAGGAAGTGGTCATGCAGACATCTGGGGGGAAGAATGTTCCAGACTGAAAGAACAGATGGTGCCAAAGCCTTTCCTTTAGGAGCAAGAAGGTCACTGTGGCCAAAGGGGAATGAGAGAAGAGGAGAGTACTACGAGATAAGGTAAAAGAGGTAACTAGTGGACAAATCACATATGGCCTTGTAGGCAATTATAAGGACTCTTAACTTACCATGAACGAAATGAAAGCTCTTGGTTTTAAGCAGAGGCACGATATGATCCGATTATATGTTTTAATAGCATTATTCTGGCTGCTAGATTGATTATCAGTGGGGCAGTTTGGAGGGGGGTGGTGGGCAGGAGGGTGAAGCAGAGAAAGAAGTCAGGAAACAATTCCAATAAGCTAGGGGGAAAAACTGATGGTGGCTTATAACAGGATGTTAGCAGTGGAGGTGATGAGAAGTGCTCAGATTCTGGACATATTTTGCAAAAAGAGCTCACAGGATTTCCTGACCCGTTGAAAATGAGGGGTGAGTATAGCAGCATAGTGAAGGACCACTCTCAAGTCTATGGCACAACAGCTGAATGAATAGAGTTGCCATTACCCTGCGATGGAAAGTACTGCAGCTGAAGAAGGTTCATAGGGGAAGATGGACTTGTTCATTCGGGTTAACTCTTACGCAATGTTCCCAGTGAATTAGAAAGGGAGGTCATCAGCTAAGAGTGAGGCTGGGAGAGGCAGTGTTGGAGGTTTGAAGAGAGAATATAAGTTGTGAAACCAAAGGGTGGGTAGGGATGGGGGCATGAAAAAAATAAGTAGTTTGAAGATGTGGACTAAATATCTTGTGGAAAGGTGTTTTAGTTTAAATAGTGACACTGGGTGTTCAAGATCAGACAATGTTCATTCTTTATGATCCAGTCAGAAAGATACAGTCTTTATGATACAGTCAGAAAACTGTAGCTTTTGCTGGCCTTTCGGCCTGTGAATACAGGTTTGCTCTTGCTTGAGAAGGTGGTATGAATAGGCTTGAATGAGGAAATAAGTTACCCGTGTTTACACTTACTTCCTCAGTTGTGCTGAAGAAGCACAGATGGGCCTAAGACATGATGGGACAGAGCACACTTCACCTGGCTTATGCAAAACTGCACTTTTGAGTTTTGCTTATAGAGAAAGAGCTCACACAATTAGGCAATTTAACCCAAATCTGAAAGTGAGAGACAGGTCAGAAAGGGCATTCAGAGGATGGAAAAGGAAACCAGTAAGCCCCACCATCTTATGCCAATGGGAGATAAGCAGGGACTGGCTTATGAACAGTTTTCAAAGCCCTGCTGGCCTGCTTGGTCCAAACTGCTGTATGACTATTTACAGATCTTACAGAGTGCTTCCTTTGAGACCCCAATGCCAGTATTGAGAGACTAAGAACCATGCTACAACTAGAAGAGGAAGACATATCCAAGTATTGCTAGTGTAAGCATGTCAGAGAGTGGGACTTTATACCCTTTCCCCAAATCGAAACTTCTTCTTCTAACCCAGACAAACACATAAATTCTCTTGTTTTACATACATACATACATACACACACACACACGTATTTATACACACATATAAAATATAGCATATCGTATTATATATTAATTATATTACATATTATGTTATGTATTATATATGTTCTATATTATATGTGCACATAGATATACATATACATGAACGTACACACACACACACACACACACACACACACACACACGGATTTTTCTTCCAGATGGGGCCTCCCTCAAATCTTCTTTGCTGATAGCAAATCAGATGCAGGGGAGGGTGGAAATACTGTCTGAAATAAACTGAAAGAAACTCGGGCCTATAAGCAAACTCTACATACAGTGTATCAGACCCATGAAAACTCAAGGGAGGCCACAGGCCATTTGATTCACTGTCTACCCAATTTCCCAAGGAATCAGAAGTTGTGGCTGCAAAGCAGCCTGCAAAAGTGTCTCCCCATGCCCCCTCCACCATGCACCTATACTGAAGCCAGGTATCTGGGTCCACAGGTAGAGGGACAGGCTTCCCCACCTGTTCCCCAAGGGGTAGAAGATTGAATCTAGGATCACATCACTACTGTTCAGTCTATCCTCTGCCTCCATGTAGTACACCAGGCAATGTCCTCCTTCATTCCACCACCAGATGGATACTCTGCCTTCCTTTTACCTGAATTCCACTTACCAGAGAGGCTGGACATTCCACAACAGTTCTGAATCCTCCCCTTTGAGCCCCTGGCATGGAGCACGGAGAATTACACAGATGCTTCTGTCTGTCTGTCTGTCTGTCTGTCTGTACTGCCGTGAGCTACAGAGGTGGTCAGCCATCTCCATGGCCCTTCTTATTTTCCTGAACTTCAGGGAGAAGTTGACGAGTAACAGCTGATGACCAGCCTGAGTTTCCTGTAGTTTCCCTCTTCCTTGAGCTCCACATAGCACCGCACCTCCTAGTCGCCCTTCCCATCAGCCCTCCCCAAAGCAGAGATTCGTGTAGCCACTGAACCTCAGTGAGGATAATTTAATAGCTGTGAATTACCGGTGGTGGTGACTACAAGAGCATATATCGTTTGGGATACTGGTAGCCGCCACATGTTCTACAGAGGCCTTAAAATGCTGGAACCTACAAAATTAAAATTTTAGAAACACTTTGGCCAGGAGGGCTGGGGATTTAAGGAGTGGCATCCCACACCCCTGTGCCATCCGGCCCCAAATAAGGATATGCTGCAGGTATACTACCTCCTCCAGGTGCACATGTTACTCGTCAACTTTTCCACGAAGTTCAGGAAAATAAAAAGGGCCATGGAGATGCCTGGGCTCCCTCTGCATTCAACAAAGCCCCCTCCCACCGCCACCCCAATCACTGGTCAGATACAACTTGTTTTCTCCTTATCCTGAGTTCCCATAAATATAAGGAACACACCCCAAACATCTTACATAGTGGACAGGTAGCTTCCTGGCAAGCAGTCCCACATGTCAAAGAAACCAACTTTAATAGTAGTTTAGTCATCCAGCATCTACAGCATTTTACAAATGTGCATCAGGATCACCTGGAAGGCGTTTTAAACCACAGATGGCTGGGCCCCAACCACAGAGTTTCTGATTCAGTAGGTCTGGGGCAGGGCCTGATGACTTGCATTTCTAACACATGCCCAGGTGATGCTGATGCTGTTGTTCTGGGGACCCCACTTTCAGAAAAACTGGACTAGAGGCAAAGCTGGACTGAAACCATGGCTGTATTTGCTTAATCTCAGGTAGGCCACCGAAACTAAGCCTTAGTTTCCTCATATATAAAATGGAAACAGAGTACCAGTGTTTCCATGTTACTGTGAAGATTAAAGGAGGGAATATGGAGAAGGCCCTTGGCATGGGGCCCAGCACATGGTAAACCCCTAATGGCTGCAGGCAATTAGTATTGTTGTTGTTGTGGTTGTTGTTTTTGACCAAAACATACCATGGCAGACATTTGGTCCTCCTCTAACCTCCCTTTTCCCCTGTCTCTACAAGGAATTGTCCCAAAATAATGTAGCTAGATTATACGCAGAATATGGAGAATCCTAAATCTCAGTACTTAGAACACAGAGGACGAATCCTCTCATGGCCTGGATTGGGAGAAAAGGCAGGTGCTGATTGTGGAAAGAACTAAACATCACAGTCACCTGCCACCCACCATCCAACACAACAGGGCAAAGGCTTGCTGCTACCCTGACCTAAACCAGCTGGTGTCCTTGATATTCCCACCCAACCCAAGTGAGTAGGTTCCCCCTGATAGGGCATCAGGTACTCTTTTCAGTATCTCTCTCACACTAAAGCAACCAGTCTCACCCCCACCCCCACCTACTCAGGCCATTCACTTTGCTTTGTCTGCTTACAAGTTCCTTTGCCTCAGATCCAATTTTCTCAGGCAGAGGCCCTCAGGATATTTGGACAAACTCTGGATCTCACTGTGGCCATTCTTCCTGAAGGCCTATTGTCATAATTCCCCTTCACTGTGTACCTCACAGCTACAAAGGGGAGAGCCTCAGCCACTCATGGATCTGCAGCTTTCCATCTCCCCTCTTTCCTCCAGACCCAGAAAAACTGAGAGGATCCTGAGGTAGGATCAAGGCCCTAACCCAGCAGCTTTTGTTGTCCACGCTCTAGTGCCAGCACTTCTATCAGAATTTTCTATTCTGATGATAGTTTTTGAGAGTCTAGGAACTACTGCAGCGAACGAAGCAGCAAACATACCTCCATTTTGTGTTAATCTAAGCCTCTGTATCAATAAGGCATGAAACAATATAAAACCAAGAAGCTTTTAATTCTTATCCATGTCATCAAAGCCACACAAGACCACTTCTAATGTCCTCAACTGTCATTTCCTTGAAGAAGCCAAATCTGGCCACCCAGTAAAAGTGGGTACACATCCACCACATTTCTTTCTGTCATATCACCCCGTTTTACTGTCGCTTATCACTATCTGAAATTAACTCGGCAATTTGTTTCTTTATTTTCTGTCTCCACTCACTAGAAGGAATGGACCCTGAGAACAGGGCCCTCCTGTTTTTAAGGGTCTTTGGATCCCCAGGGTCTAAAACTGTGCCTGGCGCTTAATGGGTGTTCAATGAATATTTGTTTTATGAACGAATGGATAGATGGGTGGACGGACAGACAGACGACGCCCTCAAAAGGGTTCCAGGGCTAGTTGGCTTTCCCTTTCTGCCACTCAAGCACCCACGCCCCGACTCACAAAGTAAAGGAACGGCAGAAACTTTCCGCCAAATAGTTTGAAGGCACAGACGACACACCTGGCTTTGGGAATCACTTCTCCAGATAACTCTTAGAGTGAGTCCAAGAACTAACATCTTCCTCCTCCCCCTCCTCCCCCCTCCTCCCCCCTCCTTCCCTTCCCCCTCCCCCCTCCTCCCCCCTCCTTCCCTTCCTCCTCCCCCCTCCTCCCCCCTCCTCCCCCCTCCCCTTCCTCCTCGCTCCTAATCTTCCCTGT
>NW_024420044.1:219508-222502 GCF_014898765.1 Herpailurus yagouaroundi | reverse complement strand
TCCTCCCCCCTCCCCTTCCTCCTCGCTCCTAATCTTCCCTGTAATGCCCGCGACCCCGGACACCACAAGAAACTGTCCACAAAATAAACTCAAGCCATGGCTAGGAAAAAGCCGGCCGAATTCCGTATAACCCTAAGGCAAATGGCCACAATTCCCATCAACCCCGGCACTCCCGCCCCGGAAGGACAGCGCTGGAACAGAGGGAACTTCCTGCTGCTGTTATGAATATCCTCTTAGACATTCTTCAGCGCTCAAGTGGAACTGTGGCCGTTTGGGGGCAGCATCGCCCCACAAATGTGCACAACTCCGCTCCTCCCCCGCCCTTTCATGTTCGGAAAAAAAGCGTTCCTCAGAGTCAAAACAAAACTTCCTTCTTCACCCAGGCTGGGCTGTTTTAGGGAGGCCTTGCAGCTCCCACTTCTGTCTTTAAACTCTTGGTATATTTGAAAGGATCAGTAGTGAAAAATTACTCAGAAGCGACATTCAGGGTAAGAAGATTCTTGTTAAACTGGGCAAACGGGATTCTTGCTAAAGATGGCCAAAGACTTAACAATTGTAGGGATAGCAACTGGACATATTATAGTGACCATTTTCACAATATATACAAATACTGAATAATTACGATGTATACCTGAAACTAATGTAATGTTATATGTCAATTATACCTCAATAAAAAAAATAAATCTGAAAAAAAGTCAGCTAGATACTTCGCTAGAATAATTCCAAGAATAAATTCACATAATAATCTTGTCAAGGGTATGCTATGTCCTGTCCAACATTAAAAGAGAAAAAAGTTGTATTACACTCTTAGGAATTTTTCTGTAAGGAAATAATGAAAAGAGAGGACAAAGCTTAAAGCATATGTGTTCGTAAACTTTTTAAAATATCAGGGTAAAAAGTGGCCTATACTATATAATTTTGAGGATGCAAATTAATTGCCAGTAATCAGTCTTGATTTTTGCCAGTCTTGATCCTGAAAGAGTTGTTGAGAAGACCTGGTGAGGAAGTCAGCCACACAATGAGCAAGGCAAGGAAAAGGAGGGATCAAGAACAACATTTAATGAATGGGGAAATACCACCTTTCAAAAAAAAAAAAGCTACCGGTTATATAAGATGATACACAAAAATACTGGTGATAATTTCTGGGTAGTGGAGTGGGGGATTATGTTTACCTTCTTATTTATGTTGTCTGACTTCTCATCATTTACACACTCAGCATCTTGAGACTCCTTTAATAATAATAATAATAATAATAATAATAATAACAACAACCACAAAACGCAGAGTTAAAACAAGCCTTACAGCAGATGTGGCACAATGGGGGGGTGGGGTGGATATAGGAAAGAAAAGTTACAAGCCAACTAGTAATCAAAGAAACCTACATTGTGTCGCCTGGGTGGCTCAGTGGGTGAAGCATCCCACTTCAGCTCAGGTCATGAACTCCCAGTCCATGGGTTCGAGCCCCGCATCAGGCTCTGTGCTGACAGGTCAGAGCCTGGAGCCTGTTTTAGATTCTGTGTCTCCTCTTTCTCTGACCCTCCCCTGTTCATGCTCTCTCTCTCTCTGTCTCAAAAATAAATAAATGTTAAAAATATATATATATAAAAACCAAAGAAACCTACATTAAAAATATTCTTGTCATTGTCCTCATCATCAGATAGGCAAGGAGAATTAATTACAGCCATATCTGCTGTAAGGCTTGTTTTAACTCTGCGTTTTGTGGTTGTTGTTATTATTATTATTATTATTATTATTATTATTAAAGGAGTCTCAAGATGCTGAGTGTGTAAATGATGAGAAGTCAGACAACATAAATAAGAAGGTAAACATAATCCCCCACTCCACTACCCAGAAATTATCACCAGTATTTTTGTGTATCATCTTATATAACCGGTAGCTTTTTTTTTTTTGAAAGGTGGTATTTCCCCATTCATTAAATGTTGTTCTTGATCCCTCCTTTTCCTTGCCTTGCTCATTGTGTGGCTGACTTCCTCACCAGGTCTTCTCAACAACTCTTTCAGGATCAAGACTGGCAAAAATCAAGACTGATTACTGGCAATTAATTTGCATCCTCAAAATTATATAGTATAGGCCACTTTTTACCCTGATATTTTAAAAAGTTTACGAACACATATGCTTTAAGCTTTGTCCTCTCTTTTCATTATTTCCTTACAGAAAAATTCCTAAGAGTGTAATACAACTTTTTTCTCTTTTAATGTTGGACAGGACATAGCATACCCTTGACAAGATTATTATGTGAATTTATTCTTGGAATTATTCTAGCGAAGTATCTAGCTGACTTTTTTTCAGATTTATTTTTTTTATTGAGGTATAATTGACATATAACATTACATTAGTTTCAGGTATACATCGTAATTATTCAGTATTTGTATATATTGTGAAAATGGTCACTATAATATGTCCAGTTGCTATCCCTACAATTGTTAAGTCTTTGGCCATCTTTAGCAAGAATCCCGTTTGCCCAGTTTAACAAGAATCTTCTTACCCTGAATGTCGCTTCTGAGTAATTTTTCACTACTGATCCTTTCAAATATACCAAGAGTTTAAAGACAGAAGTGGGAGCTGCAAGGCCTCCCTAAAACAGCCCAGCCTGGGTGAAGAAGGAAGTTTTGTTTTGACTCTGAGGAACGCTTTTTTTCCGAACATGAAAGGGCGGGGGAGGAGCGGAGTTGTGCACATTTGTGGGGCGATGCTGCCCCCAAACGGCCACAGTTCCACTTGAGCGCTGAAGAATGTCTAAGAGGATATTCATAACAGCAGCAGGAAGTTCCCTCTGTTCCAGCGCTGTCCTTCCGGGGCGGGAGTGCCGGGGTTGATGGGAATTGTGGCCATTTGCCTTAGGGTTATACGGAATTCGGCCGGCTTTTTCCTAGCCATGGCTTGAGTTTATTTTGTGGACAGTTTCTTGTGGTGTCCGGGGTCGCGGGCATTACAGGGAAGATTAGGAGCGAGGAGGAAGGGGAGGGGGGAGGA
>NW_024420044.1:178156-219408 GCF_014898765.1 Herpailurus yagouaroundi | reverse complement strand
ACAGGGAAGATTAGGAGCGAGGAGGAAGGGGAGGGGGGAGGAGGGGGGAGGAGGGGGGAGGAGGAAGGGAAGGAGGGGGGAGGAGGGGGGAGGGGGAAGGGAAGGAGGGGGGAGGAGGGGGGAGGAGGGGGAGGAGGAAGATGTTAGTTCTTGGACTCACTCTAAGAGTTATCTGGAGAAGTGATTCCCAAAGCCAGGTGTGTCGTCTGTGCCTTCAAACTATTTGGCGGAAAGTTTCTGCCGTTCCTTTACTTTGTGAGTCGGGGCGTGGGTGCTTGAGTGGCAGAAAGGGAAAGCCAACTAGCCCTGGAACCCTTTTGAGGGCGTCGTCTGTCTGTCCGTCCACCCATCTATCCATTCGTTCATAAAACAAATATTCATTGAACACCCATTAAGCGCCAGGCACAGTTTTAGACCCTGGGGATCCAAAGACCCTTAAAAACAGGAGGGCCCTGTTCTCAGGGTCCATTCCTTCTAGTGAGTGGAGACAGAAAATAAAGAAACAAATTGCCGAGTTAATTTCAGATAGTGATAAGCGACAGTAAAACGGGGTGATATGACAGAAAGAAATGTGGTGGATGTGTACCCACTTTTACTGGGTGGCCAGATTTGGCTTCTTCAAGGAAATGACAGTTGAGGACATTAGAAGTGGTCTTGTGTGGCTTTGATGACATGGATAAGAATTAAAAGCTTCTTGGTTTTATATTGTTTCATGCCTTATTGATACAGAGGCTTAGATTAACACAAAATGGAGGTATGTTTGCTGCTTCGTTCGCTGCAGTAGTTCCTAGACTCTCAAAAACTATCATCAGAATAGAAAATTCTGATAGAAGTGCTGGCACTAGAGCGTGGACAACAAAAGCTGCTGGGTTAGGGCCTTGATCCTACCTCAGGATCCTCTCAGTTTTTCTGGGTCTGGAGGAAAGAGGGGAGATGGAAAGCTGCAGATCCATGAGTGGCTGAGGCTCTCCCCTTTGTAGCTGTGAGGTACACAGTGAAGGGGAATTATGACAATAGGCCTTCAGGAAGAATGGCCACAGTGAGATCCAGAGTTTGTCCAAATATCCTGAGGGCCTCTGCCTGAGAAAATTGGATCTGAGGCAAAGGAACTTGTAAGCAGACAAAGCAAAGTGAATGGCCTGAGTAGGTGGGGGTGGGGGTGAGACTGGTTGCTTTAGTGTGAGAGAGATACTGAAAAGAGTACCTGATGCCCTATCAGGGGGAACCTACTCACTTGGGTTGGGTGGGAATATCAAGGACACCAGCTGGTTTAGGTCAGGGTAGCAGCAAGCCTTTGCCCTGTTGTGTTGGATGGTGGGTGGCAGGTGACTGTGATGTTTAGTTCTTTCCACAATCAGCACCTGCCTTTTCTCCCAATCCAGGCCATGAGAGGATTCGTCCTCTGTGTTCTAAGTACTGAGATTTAGGATTCTCCATATTCTGCGTATAATCTAGCTACATTATTTTGGGACAATTCCTTGTAGAGACAGGGGAAAAGGGAGGTTAGAGGAGGACCAAATGTCTGCCATGGTATGTTTTGGTCAAAAACAACAACCACAACAACAACAATACTAATTGCCTGCAGCCATTAGGGGTTTACCATGTGCTGGGCCCCATGCCAAGGGCCTTCTCCATATTCCCTCCTTTAATCTTCACAGTAACATGGAAACACTGGTACTCTGTTTCCATTTTATATATGAGGAAACTAAGGCTTAGTTTCGGTGGCCTACCTGAGATTAAGCAAATACAGCCATGGTTTCAGTCCAGCTTTGCCTCTAGTCCAGTTTTTCTGAAAGTGGGGTCCCCAGAACAACAGCATCAGCATCACCTGGGCATGTGTTAGAAATGCAAGTCATCAGGCCCTGCCCCAGACCTACTGAATCAGAAACTCTGTGGTTGGGGCCCAGCCATCTGTGGTTTAAAACGCCTTCCAGGTGATCCTGATGCACATTTGTAAAATGCTGTAGATGCTGGATGACTAAACTACTATTAAAGTTGGTTTCTTTGACATGTGGGACTGCTTGCCAGGAAGCTACCTGTCCACTATGTAAGATGTTTGGGGTGTGTTCCTTATATTTATGGGAACTCAGGATAAGGAGAAAACAAGTTGTATCTGACCAGTGATTGGGGTGGCGGTGGGAGGGGGCTTTGTTGAATGCAGAGGGAGCCCAGGCATCTCCATGGCCCTTTTTATTTTCCTGAACTTCGTGGAAAAGTTGACGAGTAACATGTGCACCTGGAGGAGGTAGTATACCTGCAGCATATCCTTATTTGGGGCCGGATGGCACAGGGGTGTGGGATGCCACTCCTTAAATCCCCAGCCCTCCTGGCCAAAGTGTTTCTAAAATTTTAATTTTGTAGGTTCCAGCATTTTAAGGCCTCTGTAGAACATGTGGCGGCTACCAGTATCCCAAACGATATATGCTCTTGTAGTCACCACCACCGGTAATTCACAGCTATTAAATTATCCTCACTGAGGTTCAGTGGCTACACGAATCTCTGCTTTGGGGAGGGCTGATGGGAAGGGCGACTAGGAGGTGCGGTGCTATGTGGAGCTCAAGGAAGAGGGAAACTACAGGAAACTCAGGCTGGTCATCAGCTGTTACTCGTCAACTTCTCCCTGAAGTTCAGGAAAATAAGAAGGGCCATGGAGATGGCTGACCACCTCTGTAGCTCACGGCAGTACAGACAGACAGACAGACAGACAGACAGAAGCATCTGTGTAATTCTCCGTGCTCCATGCCAGGGGCTCAAAGGGGAGGATTCAGAACTGTTGTGGAATGTCCAGCCTCTCTGGTAAGTGGAATTCAGGTAAAAGGAAGGCAGAGTATCCATCTGGTGGTGGAATGAAGGAGGACATTGCCTGGTGTACTACATGGAGGCAGAGGATAGACTGAACAGTAGTGATGTGATCCTAGATTCAATCTTCTACCCCTTGGGGAACAGGTGGGGAAGCCTGTCCCTCTACCTGTGGACCCAGATACCTGGCTTCAGTATAGGTGCATGGTGGAGGGGGCATGGGGAGACACTTTTGCAGGCTGCTTTGCAGCCACAACTTCTGATTCCTTGGGAAATTGGGTAGACAGTGAATCAAATGGCCTGTGGCCTCCCTTGAGTTTTCATGGGTCTGATACACTGTATGTAGAGTTTGCTTATAGGCCCGAGTTTCTTTCAGTTTATTTCAGACAGTATTTCCACCCTCCCCTGCATCTGATTTGCTATCAGCAAAGAAGATTTGAGGGAGGCCCCATCTGGAAGAAAAATCCGTGTGTGTGTGTGTGTGTGTGTGTGTGTGTGTGTACGTTCATGTATATGTATATCTATGTGCACATATAATATAGAACATATATAATACATAACATAATATGTAATATAATTAATATATAATACGATATGCTATATTTTATATGTGTGTATAAATACGTGTGTGTGTGTGTATGTATGTATGTATGTAAAACAAGAGAATTTATGTGTTTGTCTGGGTTAGAAGAAGAAGTTTCGATTTGGGGAAAGGGTATAAAGTCCCACTCTCTGACATGCTTACACTAGCAATACTTGGATATGTCTTCCTCTTCTAGTTGTAGCATGGTTCTTAGTCTCTCAATACTGGCATTGGGGTCTCAAAGGAAGCACTCTGTAAGATCTGTAAATAGTCATACAGCAGTTTGGACCAAGCAGGCCAGCAGGGCTTTGAAAACTGTTCATAAGCCAGTCCCTGCTTATCTCCCATTGGCATAAGATGGTGGGGCTTACTGGTTTCCTTTTCCATCCTCTGAATGCCCTTTCTGACCTGTCTCTCACTTTCAGATTTGGGTTAAATTGCCTAATTGTGTGAGCTCTTTCTCTATAAGCAAAACTCAAAAGTGCAGTTTTGCATAAGCCAGGTGAAGTGTGCTCTGTCCCATCATGTCTTAGGCCCATCTGTGCTTCTTCAGCACAACTGAGGAAGTAAGTGTAAACACGGGTAACTTATTTCCTCATTCAAGCCTATTCATACCACCTTCTCAAGCAAGAGCAAACCTGTATTCACAGGCCGAAAGGCCAGCAAAAGCTACAGTTTTCTGACTGTATCATAAAGACTGTATCTTTCTGACTGGATCATAAAGAATGAACATTGTCTGATCTTGAACACCCAGTGTCACTATTTAAACTAAAACACCTTTCCACAAGATATTTAGTCCACATCTTCAAACTACTTATTTTTTTCATGCCCCCATCCCTACCCACCCTTTGGTTTCACAACTTATATTCTCTCTTCAAACCTCCAACACTGCCTCTCCCAGCCTCACTCTTAGCTGATGACCTCCCTTTCTAATTCACTGGGAACATTGCGTAAGAGTTAACCCGAATGAACAAGTCCATCTTCCCCTATGAACCTTCTTCAGCTGCAGTACTTTCCATCGCAGGGTAATGGCAACTCTATTCATTCAGCTGTTGTGCCATAGACTTGAGAGTGGTCCTTCACTATGCTGCTATACTCACCCCTCATTTTCAACGGGTCAGGAAATCCTGTGAGCTCTTTTTGCAAAATATGTCCAGAATCTGAGCACTTCTCATCACCTCCACTGCTAACATCCTGTTATAAGCCACCATCAGTTTTTCCCCCTAGCTTATTGGAATTGTTTCCTGACTTCTTTCTCTGCTTCACCCTCCTGCCCACCACCCCCCTCCAAACTGCCCCACTGATAATCAATCTAGCAGCCAGAATAATGCTATTAAAACATATAATCGGATCATATCGTGCCTCTGCTTAAAACCAAGAGCTTTCATTTCGTTCATGGTAAGTTAAGAGTCCTTATAATTGCCTACAAGGCCATATGTGATTTGTCCACTAGTTACCTCTTTTACCTTATCTCGTAGTACTCTCCTCTTCTCTCATTCCCCTTTGGCCACAGTGACCTTCTTGCTCCTAAAGGAAAGGCTTTGGCACCATCTGTTCTTTCAGTCTGGAACATTCTTCCCCCCCAGATGTCTGCATGACCACTTCCTTCATCTCTTTTATGTCTTTGATTAAATGTCATCTTTCAGTGTGGCTTACCCCTAAACATCTATTCCAAATCCCCCTCCCCACCACACGTACAAGTCCCATTTATCTTGTCCTATTTTGTTCTCTCTTGAATGCATTCTGTTCTTTCAACACATTATGTAATTTACTTCCTTATTATGAGTGTTTGCATGTCTCTGCTCTCTAGAAGGCAAGCTCTTCAAACCCAGGGTTTTTGTTGTTGTTGTTTGGTATGTGTGTCCAATTCTTCACTAATTTGTCTCAGTAGAGACTGGCATATAGGAGGTGCTCAACAAATATTTGCTGAATGAATAAATATATATTACCAACATCCTCCATGTTTACTCAATTTTTTAATCCAGTGAAGAATGATAGGGAGGTGCTAATATCCCCCACAAAAATTTGTTTCCCTCAATTTCCCCTTATGGTTGTGCCATCATCGACAAACTCCCAAGACAAAGAAAATATTTCTAACACATATAACAGGCAAAGGGTAAATAACCTTAAGGAACAAAAACAGACGATATAAATAGCACACCAAACAACAAAACAAGCAAGCGAAGGAAACACATTAGGGCACCCATGAATAAATGGACACTGTTCTCAAACAATTTGGTAGTGCTCGTGAGGGTAAGGAAACAAACAACTTTTGCTCAGCTGTGCTTACACTGAGAGTGTACACTGAGAGAAAGTATCTCCATGAGTGGTCATCGTCGTATCTGGTGTTAGGACAATGTTGAAGAGGAAGTTCACTCATTATACAGTAACCTCCCTAGGATGACTCATGGGAGAAACTTGTCTCCAGGAAAAGCATTGGTTACTCCTGTGCAGTCATTCAGGTTTGACCTCAGGGATGCTGTGACTCCTGCTGGTGGTCACCTTTCCCTCTTTCCATTTAGGCAGCTCAAAAACATAGATCCACATCTCTGGCCAGCTGGCAGTAAATGTGTAGAACTTATGGCATGTGCTTTGCATTCAAGTCAGTCATCTGATTAGACTTCCACATCTTGATTTGGCCTTGATTTCCTCACCCAATATATTTATTAAAACTTTGATTTTCTTCTGTATTGATGTATTTCTGTAAGCTGTGTTATTCCTCAGCTCAAAGCCTGCCAATGGCTTCTGATCTCACCCAGAGTAAAAGCCCAGTCCTCAGCCTGTAAAGACTCTACCGGATTTAATTCCTGGCTAACTCTCTGGCCACTCTCCTTCACTCACTCTGCGCTAGTCAAACTGGAATCAGCTTCTACTTTTAAGAAAATCTTCTGTTTCTCAGGTGATTGAGCTATGTGATACACGACCACAGCCATAGACTTGTTTGTTTGTTTAAAAACACAGCTTTTGAGGACAGGGTATGATGGCTCTCTAAGTCTGCTTACCCCTTGTGCATGCCAACATTTGGATAAAGCATATCTATCAATCCTATCCACAAATACTATGTATATCGCTACACTTTGCACCAGAAGCATCGCTGGTGTGCCTGTCTGATCAATGCCAAATTCTTGTTCTACAGCTCACCGTCTGGGAAGAAATATACGGTCACCAGCCACCGCTGAGACCATTGGATTGGTGGTGACAACTACCTTCCATCTTAGTGCATCCATCTTGCCTGCCAGATAAAGCAGCTCTGAGCCTATTTACTGGGGTCTTTCTAGAAAACACCACTCATCATCCTAATGGTCATTTGTCTCTGGCTTTCTCTATCCATGGGAACCCACCGAACTTCCAAAGCTGCCTTCTCCAGACTATCCAGTATGACTGTCCCCTCCCTACTGGGATTATTTCACACAGCCTGCACTGCTAACCCAGGATGGGGAAGTGGAATATGAAATACAAGAGAGGCTAGACTTTCAGTGGCACTGTGGCACCTCCAAGCCTTCTTCACCTAGAAGGATCCTGTCAAAGGGACTGATCCCCAGAGCCACTTGGAAAGTGCTCTGTTTAGGTTAAAACATTCTAACAAGTGAACCCTTGGAGATCCAGTCCTCTGGTATCCGTGGTATGGGATTTCATCAATGTGGAGGTGTACAGGGAAGCCAATGGGGCACAAATAGTTTGAGGGTCATGAATGAGGGTCATGAACCTGATGGTTCAGGGTCAAGGACCAGAAGGCTTCTCTTTCTTGCTTCCTTTCACCTCAGGGAGTGGCCTCAGGCAATGCCTCTGGAGCCAGTTCACTCAGTCTCCTCTGACCAGCACTGCCAGCCCTTTGTTCCAGATCTTGTTCTTGTGTTTACCCCACCATATAGACTTGACATGCTCACCAGAGAAAACTTGGAAAGCTGGGGAAAGTTACCACAATGAATTTAAAAATCAACCATAATTCTACAACCGATAAATAATCACTCTTAGTTCTGAATTTATTCCCCTGGTCTCTTTTCTATGGGAGTATGGTAATGTGGCATATAAACTACTACCATGAGATTCAGTGGTGTCCCTTGCTGCATTCCAGACATTGCTGAGCATGTGTGCTGACCTGCAGAAATGGCCTTCCTGCCCCCTGCCCACACACCCCATCCTTCATGAAAAACGGTGCTCAACCTCAACATGAGTCAGACAATAATATATATATATATAATATATATATAATATATATATATTATATAATACATTATAATATATTATAATCTAGAATAATTAGAATTCTATATAGAAGAATATTCTATATAGAATATATAGAATATTCTATATAGAAGAATAATTAGAATTTTATATAGAAGAATAGAGAATATAATATATTATAATATAGAATATATATATTAATTTTTTACTTAAATTCTGGCTGGTGAACATACGGTGTAATATTAGTTTCGAGTGTCCAATATTGTGTGATCGAACACTTCCATACAACACCCAGTGCTCATCACAACCTGTGCCCTCCTTAATCCCCATCACCTATTTAACCCATCCCTCCACTCACCTCCCTTCTGGTAACCATCAGTTTGTTCTCTCTAGTTAAGAGTCTGTTTCTTGGTTAGGCAATAAAATAATTTTAGTCACAGCGAGATAGCATTTCTTTTCTATCAGAGGACTATTTGATTTAGGGACAGAAAAGGATACTAGGAAATGACATCCTAAGGAAGAAAGAACCAGGAAGCCCAGTTTGGCCCCCTAATAGCACTATGGCTGTTTGAGGGGAGTGGTGATATCCCTTACTCAGGTTTGTCTCCTGGCCCAGTTCCCATAGGATAGACTATGAATCCAATGAGGGGCTGAGACTAAAAACTGAAAGAGTTGTTTCTATAAGAGTGAGGAAGCAGTGCAAATCACTCAGCACAGGCCAAATAGCTCCCTTTCATGGTGGGTGATCACCATATGCAACTGGTGCGCCTGTGGTCAGAACAAAGGATGCTCCTGTGCCGCCAGGCACCACAGGAGCCACTCTCAGAGAAATGTGCTGGGGATACTTGGGTCCAGAGCCCTGGGATCTTTTGTAGATGTGGCTGAATAAAAACAGGGTTAACACCAGGGCAGCCAAACAGGCTCATCACCGGTCTCATCCCTGCCTCTTCTCTGGATGCTCCAGAACTCCACTGAGCCCTGCATCAACATATTCAGCAGCCCTGGCTAGGGTGTGTGATGGCCACCAAGGTCATCACCAGGCTTGGACATGGGACAGGCTTAATGGCATATTCTGACATATGACTCCGTACCCCACCCAGGAATGGAATGGAATGGAATGACAAAGGAGGTCTGAAATATGGGCATGGGAAAGGCTTCAGAGAACTCTGTGAAGAATTGATCCAAGTTCTAAATGACCAAATTGTTGCGATCAATTAGGGGGGAAAGAAAAACAACGGAAATAAAAACATTTTACACATTGCTAGCTGAGAAAATTTAGAGATGGGGCTTGGATTATCAAGTGTTAATAACATTAAAAACTGTTTTATGTTTCTATAAAAATGTCCTGTGATTATAAGAAAGCAAAAAAGAAAGAAGGAGCAGAGGGAGAGGGGAGGAGAGAGGCAGGAAGGAGGGAGAGAGCAACAGAGAGAGGGAGAGACACGCAGAGAATAAAGACAAAGGAAGGAAAGAAGGGGAAGAGACAAAAGTGACTATGCATAGAGACCAGCCATGGGCTTAGTTCATGTTTCTTCTTGAAACCCAGGGCTGCTGCCTCTAATGCCCAAAGTCCTGATGATAACATTCTGGTATTGTGCTTGCTTAGTGAAGCTTTCAGAGCTTCCCTTGAGGAAAAGTTATGACCCACTGCAGCAACACGGACATGACTGGGGTCTATGCCCAACCAATGTGACAGCCCTAGTTCACCATAGCACCAGGAAGTTGCAGCTGAAGCCATAAGTACCATGACTAACTTATGCCTATTTCTCCCCTCATTGCCCCAGGCCTCCCTCTCCCTTAGCAGATGTGGGACAAAGGAACCCTTGCAGAAAATAATCTCAGAGCCTCAGTCTGAGCTATGTCTGGAACGCCCATAGCATTCTGAATGATCTAGAATTTACTGAGCATTTACTAGGCTCCAAGGCCTTGTGCTAAGAGCTCACATGTCCACTTATTGTATAATGCCATCGTTAAAATAACCAAGCGAGGCAAGTGTGGCTATAACTTCCACTTTTGAAGTGAGGAAACCAAGGCTCAGCAAGCTCCAGAAACCTGCGTAAGGTCACAAAGATAATAAAATTCAAGTGTCTCTCAAATAAAAGATGACATACTTTGCTTTAACTATAAATCATCACGTCCCGGAGACTGAAGAGGAGAGGAAGTGATTTTAAGTCTGGCCTGATTTCAAATCACTTTGAATTACCCTTGGTGTGCCTAGGGAGGCCTTCTCTCTTAAACATCTACACACACACACACACACACACACACACACACACACACACAAACACCCCAACTGGTGTGGCACAGTCTGAGTCCCATATGATCCAGACTCAGCAGTTAACAGAATGATTATTTCCTTACCCTTACTCATGAACAACATTAAATCAAAATTCCCAAAATTTTCTTGGAAACTCACTGCATCAGAAGCTTCCTTCCAACCTTAGCCCAAAATGTGTTCACTTCAGTTGTGCAGATTCCACCATCCCCGAAAGATAGCTTAGAACCCTTCTCTGTCTTCCCATAATTCCCTGGATGTATTTTCATTGATCCATTCATCCAACAAATAATCACGGAACTCCTCTGAAAGGGGAACATTTTTGCACTGTTAGTGGGAATGCAAACTGGTGCAGCCACTCTGGAGAACAGTAGGAGGTTGCTCAACATATTAAAAATAGAACTACCCTACGACCCAGCAATTTTACTACTAGGTATTTATCCAAAGGATACAAAAATGCTGATTTGAAGGGGCACATGCACCGCAATGTTTAGAGCAGCGCTATCAACTATACCCAAATTATGGAAAGAGCCAAATGCCCATCGACTGATGGATGGATACAGAAGATGTGGTATAGATATACAATAGAATATTACTCGGTGATCAAAACGCATGGAATCTTGCCATTTGCAACAGCGTGGGTGGAACTAGAGTGTATTATGCTAAGCAAAATAAGTCAGTCAGAGAAAGACAACTATCATGTGATTTCACTCATATGTGGAATTAAAACAACAACAACAACAACAGGGGCACCTGGGTGGCTCAGTCGGTTAAGCGTCCGACTTTGGCTCAGGTCATGATCTCACGGTCTGTGGGTTCTAGCCCCGAGGCCCGAGCCCCATGTCGGGCTCTGTGCTGACAGCTCAGAGCCTGGAGCCTGCTTCGGATTCTGTGTCTCCCTCTCTCTCTGCCCCTCTCCCACTTGCACTCTGTCTCTTCTCTCTCTCTCAAAAATAAACATTTTCAAAAATAAAAAAAAACAACAGATGAACATAGGGGAAGGGAAGGAAAAATAAGATAAAAACAGAGAGGGAGACAAACCATAAGAAACTCTTAAATACAGAGAACAAACTGAGAGTTGCTGGAGGGGAGGTGGTAGGGGGATGGGCTAAATGGGTGATGGGCATTAAGGAGGGCACTTGTTGGGATGAGCACTGGGTGTTATATGTAAGTGATGAATCACTAAATTCTACTCCTGAAACCAGTACTGCACTATAGTTAACTAACTTGGATTTAAATTTTTTAAAAATCATGGAAATTCTTGGGGCGCCTGGGTGGCGCAGTCGGTTAAGCGTCCGACTTCAGCCAGGTCACGATCTCGCGGTCCATGAGTTCGAGCCCCGCGTCAGGCTCTGGGCTGATGGCTCAGAGCCTGGAGCCTGTTTCCGATTCTGTGTCTCCCTCTCTCTCTGCCCCTCCCCCGTTCATGCTCTGTCTCTCTCTGTCACAAAAATAAATAAACGTTGAAAAAAAAAAATAAAAAATAAATAAAAAAATAAAAATCATGGAAATTCTCTAATATATGCCAGCCACCATATTACTCCTTGGAATCTCTATCATTCCAATTATTACTATCTCTTTTTTAATGCTACCTTCTTTTTAATGATCAGGTTATTTTTTAAAATTTTTTAACGTTTATTCATGTTTTGAGAGACAGAAAGAGACAGAGCATGAGCAGGGGAAGGGCAGAGAGAGGGGGAGACACAGAATCCGAGGCAGGCTCCAGGCTGTCAGCACAGAGTTGGATGCGGGGCCCGAACCCACGACCCGTGAGATCATGGCCCGAGCCGAAGCCAGACGCTCAACGGACTGAGCCACCCAGGCGCCCCAATGATCAGTTTTAATGTAACAATATCTCTCACTAGGATGAGTGCCTTGTAAGAAGGTACTGTGCATTATTCATTATTATATACCTCGGGCTTAGCCACATATGGGCACATCTCTGAGTAGGTTATCAACAAATATTGGAGATTGAACGAAAAATTTCATGAGGTATATACTACGTGTAAGACATTAGGAACACAAAGAGGAGATGAAACAAAACCTAAATGGAATGCAAACCCCACTAAGGGCAAAGAGATGATGCCACGTTGAAGGCGGGATACCAAGAAGGGAAGCTCTCATAATACCGACAAACACCCTTTGCAAAATAAACCCAGCCAGGGTCTGCACACTCAGATAAGCATACATCTTAGGTAGGATGGCAAAATAGCATCCATCCCTATAATGGGAGCCCTCTATTCTCAGTCTCCAGTCTGCTTTATGGGGCCCAGTCTGCCTATCATACTGTATGTAACACAATCCCCTGACACACCAGGGACAGTAGAAGTGAGAAGTAAAAGAGTATGAATATGAAAGTCATTCCTTTTAGGAATAGATACCTTATACTGCGACTCACTGGACTGTCTTGCCTGTCTCTCAAAGTATTAGAAGTTCTGAATCCCCAAAACCTACCCAGGAGAAGTGTTGCCACTCCAGACCTACATGCTTCCTAACTATGCATAGGTCTGAAGGGCCGGCTTTGCCTACCAGTTGCCCTAGAGTTTGCAGATTTTACCTGTGAATTCTGTTGATGGGACCCACCCCATATTCTGCAGGTTCCATATTGGCGTGGCCAGAGGCTCAACAAGCCAAGTACTGACACCAGCTTTTGGGCGGGGAAAATGGTTTTGTTGCAGGGCGCCAAGCAAGGAGACAGGAGAACATGTCTCATATCCGCCTCCCTGAAGGGTTGGGGTTGGGTGTATTTAAGGATAAGGGGTCAGGATGTCAAGGGGTCTGTAGGGTTGAATGGAATATGCTGACTGCACATAGGGGCATGTGCATTCAGGAATCATGCTTCTTCGTGGGACACATGTTCAGAAAATGGTGGCCTAAGCATGATGAACGGGAGAGATCATGGAGTGTGTCATCACAGAGGTTACTCTCATCCACTCTTGGCCCCTTCCACACAGCTGCAAGAATTCTCCCCGGTTTGCTTCCATCTTAGCTAGTCTCCTAGGTGGTTGGTCAATTTCTGCAAAACAGGTTCATAACTCCAATGAGCCAGCATTTCTTTAGGGTAGAATGATCAAATATTTGTCGACGTGTCAGTTTCACTTTTAATTTATCACTTTTTTTTTTTTTTTTTTGCTAGACGAGGAACCTGAATTGTGTCATGGTCCCTGGTATAGTATTCATGGATCATGAGGGCCTTCTGACTTCCAGGTGTGCTGAAGGTGGCAGTAGGGAGTAGCCCTTCCTTTCTTTATACAGCTACTGATTAATGGCAAACAAAAGTATAGTTTTCATAAATTGGGCAGCTCTCCTAAATTAGGTTTCACACTACATCATTGATGTCAGAATAACTCTACAAGTTAAGTGTTTTTCTTCCCATTTAATATTTGTAAAAAGAGAAAGAGGGAGAGAGACCTCTGTTTTTGTACAAAAACAGTAGATGGAGGGTTAAGACTTGAATTTAAGGTCTAAGTTTATCGCTAGTTGGTATTATGGATGTTAAATGGTGTTTCTTGAGTTTTCCTTCCTGAGAAGCAAATCTATTCGTCAGTTACAAAAGAGCAGTAGCTGGGGTCCATGGCCAGCCTGGCATCATTGTTTTATCACAGCACCCCTGGCGACACTAGAGCTACTTTTGATAGTAAGGGGGCAGGATGGAGGTGAGATTGTGGACATGACACAAAGCTGAGAGGGACTTATGGAGACTAGTGAATGGCCCTGCCTTTCTTTCAGTAAGGAAGAGGTATTTGGTGGTATCAGTTGTGGTGGTATCATGATGTCAACCCTTCCTGGCCACTGGACCCCAAGACAGAGCAAGATTTTCAGGGACTTGTGAGGCCCTACATCAAAAGGAACACAGTGCATTGTGTCACCTGTGTCAGATGTAACAACTGTGTCAGATGGCCAGGATGGCATCTTAAGGGACTGTTGTACTTCCTCCTGACCACAAAACAGTCCTGGAATATATGATCACCACACTCATATGCAACAGCTTCAGCAAGATGGCACAAGCCATCTCCTAGACCTGGCCGCTGTTACATTTTGTAAATCAGGCTTTCTGTTTTCATGGAATACTCTCTCACATGATTTCTGACCATAGCCCCAGTTGTTTTTCCTCCCAGCTTTTAGTCACAAAGTTTCAAGGCCAATCGAATTTGCTTCCCTGTCTATAGTCCAATAGCTAAACAGTCCATAAGAACCACACCCCTGAATACCATCTGCCTATTTTGCTGTTCGATTTGTGCTTAATAGCTCACCGACCTCACTGCCCCAGGACACCCTACCTCATACAAATTATAGCTTCTAGCCTGTCTGAGTGAATTGGACGCTGTCACTTTTTTTTTTTTGACATTTACTTTGTCACATGTTCCAATATATTTATCATACATGTTGCATGGATGCTTGACAATAAATAATGTGTATTATATAATTGTTGGGTTTGGGGCTCAGGATTTATCCATTCAGTCAAGTTTGTTCACATCTTCAAAACTTCTAAATTCTTATTAAGTTGTTGACTGTTTGAGCAGTCAATTGCTGAGAGACGTTTTTTATTTGTTTTTTTTATTTTTTTATTTATTTATTTTTTTTACTGGATTTGCCCATACCTACTTTCAATTCTTTCAATTTTTGCTGTATGTATTTTGGGGCTATGTTACAATGAGGTTTCTGGGACAAGTTCCAATTTGGAATGGCATCCCGGGGTCAGTGCTGCACTCCCTCCTGACCATAGAACACACCCTGCGGACGCAATCACTCAAGATGTCATCTCTAACACCCTGTTTCTGCATGAAACACACTCTCCATAAGATGGCCACAAGCCAACCTCTGTAGGTATCATGAACCACACCTGTCACAGAAAACACTTTTATTTTCCAGATTTTACATTTTCATAGTAGACTAACTTACATGGTTTCAGACCATAGTCCTATTTTTCATCCCAAATTTTAATGACCATTTTCAAGGTCCTTCAAGTTTGTCTTCCCATATAGTCTGACAGCCACCAAGACCATGTGACCCATATTTTAAGGAGGATCTACATGACTTTACCGCCTGCAAATAGCAGCACTCACCCTTGCCAATGACAAACATATTTGATAATGGAAGATGCCTTCCTTACATGTACGATTCCTTCTGCCACCCTATGGCTCCCTAGCTCCAGCAATTCTAGGTTTCATTTTCTCCCCCCTCCCCACTTTATCTCTGGCATTACAGATACTTCAGAACCTTAGTCAGGACTGGTGATGCCTTTGGCTCCATCCGTGGCATGTCCACATTACCTGCCAAAGGTCAACTCAGTGGTGCACTTCCAGAAAAGAATCATCCCAGTTGAACTTTCATCTCCAATTTTCTTGCCCCACACCAAAGGGCCTTTCTTCGATACGGTTCTGAAGGTCCATCAACTCTCCCCTTTTATGAACTGTCTTTTGTTACTGGCCCACTCCTCTTTCCCTTATTTCAATAGCCGCTACCTGGAGTCCATCTGAAACCATAGGTGTGAGTGCAAAGGCCAATGCTTATTTTGATATTTCTGCCTGGCCTGGCAATGGGAAAGATTCTGGGTGACAGTTACATCTCCTGCTGTTTGCGGGTACAGATCATTTGGCTTTTCCAATCTTGTGAGTTCCCCAGTTTCTGGTCTCTGCAAGTATCTAAGGCTGTGAATACTTGAGCGGCGAGAAGTTAAGTCCCCCGATGTAAAAAAAAAAAAAAAAAAAAAAGTAAAATAATCCTAACAAACTGTGCCTATACTATACATCATAATAACTTTTCTGTTTTATAAATAAAATGCAATTAATCTGCCCAAAACATTAGATAAAGCAAATTACCTAAATGCTTCCTCAGGTAAAAGGCCAGTTGTGTTTCCTAAAATTCTATTCATATTCACTTGCTATGCACATATTTGGCCATCATCTTGAGTCTAACCCTCCATTTTACTGTTGTCTATTGACCTCCTGGTCAGACCTCCACATTCACAAACATTCAGCATCCGTGTGTATGACCCATCTTACAGTTGAACCTCTGGGTTAAACACAGACTGCTATTCTTGCAGAATCATGCCCTCTAGTTTTAGCTGTTCCCTGAGAATGTCCCTCCATCTCCTTGTTAGAGTGGTCTGCCCTTTCCTGTGAGCTGCTATGCAGGACTTCTGAGACATTCTTCTCAAGACAAGACTTTAACACATTCCCTGTTGCTCTCAGCTGCCTTCTCATGCTTCATAGACAAAACAGGAAGCTTCTGGAAGGAACACCTCAATCTCCTGTTTTTACTACCTGTCTTCATTCAGTTTCTCTGGAGATACCTAGCTCACCCTCCAGGGAAGTCTTTTGTATAAGGCCAATTCCCCAGCACATGTAAGCCTTTCTAAACCTAAAATAATAATTTAAAAAGTCCCCGAGGTTCTTCAAAACATTAAAAACACAATTACCACATGATCCAGTAATTTCACTTCTGGGTATAAATCCAAAAGAAGTGAAAGCAGCGTCCCAAAGTGACATTTTCACACCCATGCTCATAGCAACATTACTCACAATAGCCAAAAGGGGGAAGCAACCCAAATACTCATGGATGGGTGAATGGATAAACCAAATGTGGTATATACATACAATGGAATATTATTCAGTCTTAAAAGCAAAGGAAATACTGTCACATGGCAACAACATGGGCAAACCTTGAGGACTTTATACTAAGTGAAATGAGCCAGTCACAAAAAAGACAAATACTATATGATTGCACTTATATGAGGTATCTAAGGTAGTCACATTCATAGAAACAGAAAGTAGTATAGTGTTTGCCAGGGGCTGGGGGGGCAGGGGAAATGGGAAGTTGTTGCTTTAACGGGCTGTAGCGTTTCCATTTTGCAAGAGGGGCTAGTTCTGTTGCACAGCAGTGTGGATATACTTAACACTATTGAACTGTGTACTTAGAAATGGTTAAGAGGGTAAATTTTTCTGTTATGTGTACTTCACCACAACTTTGAAAAGTCCCTGGACCTCATGTCTCTTTCTAGCTTCAACTCTTTGGAAGAACTTTCTATGGTCATTGTCATCTCTTCTTTAACTCCCACTCCCTTCTCAACCCACTACCATCTGACTTCTGCCCTGACCATTCCACTAAAAATTGTTCTTGCTAAGGTTGTCAATGACCTCTCAATATTTGTGGGCTTAGTGTACTCAACCCAGGGTATTGGATACTATTCATTTCTTCCTGGAAGTTCTCTCACCCATTTGCTTTTGTGAGACTCCCCTTTGGTTCTTTGCTGATGTCTCACTGACAACTCTCTCTCCCTCTCTCTCTCTTTTACTCTTTTATTTCCCCTGCCTTTTTCTTCTTCATAATTTGTTCTTTCTTTGGCCTGCTGCTCTTTGTGTCTTTACAGCTCTTCATAGTTTCCTCTGAACGGCTCAATTAAACCTAAAGAAACAGCTATATGATTTATATCTCTGATCACATCCCTCTCTAACTACTCAATTCTATCTGAATGTCCCATAGGCTCTTCAAACTCAACTCCTCAAATTAAGCTCATCATCCCTTCTCTTGTGTTTTTTAGCTCAATGTATGCATTCCAAAATCCCGTTTTGAAATCTGGGACTCACACTGGAATCCTGATTCTTCTTTATCCCCCATACCCAATTAGTCCATAAGTTCTAATGATTCTATTTCCCTTGTTAAGTCTCAGAATCCGTCTCAAAATGCCTCTTAGCTGTTATTTTGAATTAATTCTTTCTGTGTTATATAAGATATTGGTTCAGTTTCATTCCTTTTTATGTGCCTTATCAGTTTTCCATCCACTATTTAGTGAAGAGACTATTCTTTTACTATTATATATTCTTGCCTGCTTTGTTATAAATTAATTGACTGAACCTGATTGGTTTTATTTCTGAGCTCCCTGTGTTTCAATGATCTGTGTGTCTGTTTTTTCTGTCAAAGCCATCCTGTTTATATCACTATTAGTTTGTAGTATAGTTTGAAAGCCAGGAGTGTAATCACTCCAGCTTTTTATTCTTTCTTAAGATTGTTTTCTGTGTTCAGGACCTTTTGTACTTCCACAGAAATTTCAAGATGTTTATTTAATTTCTTTGAAAAACGTTATTGGAATTTTCTTAGATATTGCTTAGATTTCTTTGGGTAATATGGATATCTTAGCAATGTTGATTTTTCCTATCTTTGAGAATGGAATATGTCTCCATTTTGGTTTATTTTTAAATTTCTTTCATCAGTGTCCTAAATATTTCAGTGTACGGACCTTTACCTACATCGTTAAATTTATTCTTATTTTATTATTTTGATTCAATTGTAAATGGGATTGTTTTCTTAATTTCCTTTCCTGATAGTTTTTTGTTAATATGTAATTGCACAACAGATTTTTGCATATTGACTTTATACCTTTGCTGAACTTATTAGTTGTAACTTTTTTTTTTGTTGCAGTATTTAGAGTTTTTGGTATATAAATTCAGGTCATCTGCCAATAAGGACAGTTTCCAATATGGCTACCTTTTATCTTTTTCCTGCCCAATTACTCTGGCTAAGACTTCCATTTCTACATTGAAGAAAAGTGGCAAGACATTGCTTCTGATTTTAAAATAAAAGCTTTATTTTGATGAGGTCCCAGTAGTTCATTTTGTTTCCCTTGGCTCAGGAGACGTGTTGAGTAAGAAGTTGCTATGGGCAAGATCATAGAGGTTTTTGCCTGCTTTCTCCTTGAGGATTTTGATGGCTGTCTTACATTGAGGTCTTTCATCCATTTTGAGTTTATTTTTGTGTATGGTTTAAGAAAGTGGTCCAGGTTCATTCTGCATGTCGCTGTCCAGTTTTCCCAGCACCACTTGCTGAAAAGACTGTATTCCATTGGATATTCTGTCCTGTTTTGTGAAAGATTAGTTGGCCATACGTTTGTGGGTCCATTTCTGGGTTCTCTTTTCTGTTCCATTGATCTGAATGTCTGTTTTTGTGCCAGTACCATACAGTCTGGATGATTACAGCTTTGTAGTATAGCTTGAAGTCCGGGATTGTGATGCCTCCGGCTTTGATTTTCTTTTTCAAGTTTGCTTTGGCTATTCAGGGTCTTTTCTGGTTCCATACAAATTTTAGGATTATTTGTCCTAGCTCTGTGAAGAATGTTGGTGTAGTTTTATAGGTATTGCATTGAATATGTAGATTGCTTTAGGTAGTATCGACATTTTAACAATATTTTTTCTTCCTTTCCAGGAGCATGGAATCTCTTTTCCATTTTTTTTGTGTCTTCTTCAATTTCTTTCATAATCTTTCTATAGTTTCCAGTGTATAGATTTTTCACCTCTTTGGTTAGATTTAGTCCTAGGTATTTTATGGTTTTTTTGTGCGACTGTGAATGGGATCGATTCCTTGATTTCTCTGTCACTTCATTGTTGGCATATAGGAATGCAACCCATTTCTGTGCATTGATTTTATATCCTGCAACTTTGCTGAATTTATGAATGAGTTCTAGCAGTTTTTTGCAACTATGTGGATGGAACTGGAGGGTATTATGCTAAGTGAAATTAGTCAGAGAAAGACAAAAATCATATGACTTCACCCATCTGAGGACTTTAAGAGACAAAACAGATGAACATAGGAGAAGGGAAACAAAAATAATAGAAAAACAGGGAGGGGGACAAAACAGAAGAGACTCATAAATATGGAGAACAAACTGAGGGTTGCTGGAGTGGTTGTGGGAGTGGGAATGGGCTAAATGGGTAAGGGGCATTAAGTAATCTACTCCTGAAATCATTGTTTCACTATATGCTAAGTAATTTGGATGTAAATTTTAAAAATATATAAATAAAATTAAAAAAATAAAATAAAATAAAATAATATAAAATAAAAGCTTTTAGCTCTTTACCACTGAGTATGATGATAACTGTAGTCTTGACTTATATGGCTTTAATTATGTTGAGTTATATTCCCTCCATACCCATTCTGCTGAGTGCGTTCTGTGTGTATTGAATTTTGTCCAATGCTATTTCTGTATTTCTTCAGTTCATCATATGGTTTTTATTTTTCACTTTGTTAATGTGATGTATCCTGTTGATTGATTTTCAGATGTTAAACTATGTTGCATCTCTGGATAAATCCCACTTGCCATTGGTATATGATGAATGTATTGCTCAATTTGGTATGCACATATTTTGTTGAAGATTTAAACAGTTACACTTATTTTTACAACTTTTGTCTTTTAAACCTTCACAATAGGTTTATAAATGTTTAGTCCACTTCCATTACTATATATTTACCTTTAGTTGTGAGGTTTTTACTTTCACACTTTAAATTTTTTTTTTTTTTTTTTGGTAATTTCATTGAGGAGGGCACCCGTTAGGATGAGAACTGGGTGTTGTATGGAAACCAATTTGACAATAAATTTCATATTTTAAAAAAGTTTTTTTAACATTTATTTATTTTTGAGAGACACAGAGAGGCAGAGCATGAGCAGGGGAGGTGGAGAGAGAAAGGGAGACACAGAATCCAAAGCAAGCTCCAGGCCCTGAGCTGTTTGTTAGCACAGAACCTGACGGGGCTCAAACTCAGGAACTGCAACACCATGACCTGAGCTGAAGTCGGTCTCTCAACAGACTGAGTCACCCAGGCGCCCTTATTGTAGGGCTGGTTTAACGGTGGTAAATTCCTTTATCTTATGCTTGTCTGGGAAACTCTTTATCTCCTTCAATTTTCTATTTTAATGTTTATTTATTTTTGAGAGGAAGGGAGAGAGAGAGAGAGAGACAGAACATGAGCGGGGGAGGGAAAGAGAGAGAGAGGACAGAGAATCCTAAATGGGCTCTGCACTGATAGCAGCAAGCCTGATGCGTGGCTTGACCTCACAATTTGTTGAGATCATGGTCTGAGATCATGTCAGACACTCAACCGACTGAGCCGCCCTGGTGCCCTCTCCTTCAATTCTTAATGATAATCTTGCCAGATAGGGTATTCTTAGTTGGAAGTTTTCTCCTTTTTTTCCCCCAACACTTTGAATATATCATGCCACTCCACTCTGGCCTGCAAAGATTTTGCTGAAAAATCCGGTAATGATCTCATGTAGGTACCCTTGTACATAACAAGTTATTTCCTCTTACTGCTTTTAATTTTCTGTATTAATCTTTAACTTTTGACATTTTAATTGTAATGTGTCTTGGTGTGGGTCTCTTTGGGTTCATATTATTTTGAACTCTCTAGACTTGCTGGATCTAGGTTTCTGTTTCCTTCCCTAGGCTAGAGAAGTTTTCAGCTATTATTTCTTCAAATATGTTTTCTGACTCTTTCTCTCTCTCTTCTCCTCCTGAGACACCTATAATGCAAATGTTATTCATGATATTTTCATATACATCTCTTAAGCTATCTTCATTTTTTGCCTTCCTTTTTCTTTTTGTCACTTTGTTTGGGTGAGTTCCACTACCCTGTCTCACTAATTGTTTCTTCTGCTTCATCTAGTCCACTGTTGAATCACTCTAGTGTGGTTTGTTGTTGTTGTTGTTGTTCAGTTACTTTAATCTTCAAGTGTCTAACTTCTGTTTGTTATTTTCTTATATTTTCTGTTTCTTTGCTAAAGTTTTCGTTATATTCAGCCATCCTTCTCCTAAGTTCAGTGAGCATCTTTTTGACTATTACTTTGAATTTTTTATCAGATAAATTACTTATCTCCATTCCATTAAGTTTTTTCTCCCAGTGTTTGTCTTCTTTTGTTTGGGACATAATTCAATTGGCTCCCTCTGTTCCTATGTATTAGATAAACAGCTATCTCTCCAAGTCTTGAAGGAGTGGCCTTGTATAGAAAATCTTTTAACTTTGCCTTAGGTTTTGCTGTCTCTTGAACCATCACTCCAATTGTTTTAGACCCATTGGTCTCAGAAATGAACTCCACCTTGGCCACCAGAGCCAGACACACAAGAGATATTACCTTGGTAGTTTGCACTACCTGCTGGATCTGATAGTGGCTGCAGAAGTGGCACAGGGAGGCAGGTCACTCATCCACTGATTCTGGCTGTGGATATGGAAGTGGCATGGAAGGGTGGGTTATTCTAGTTTCTAAAGGTAGAAATCTAAATTATAAATTTGAGAACTCTCTTCTTTACCAAAGTATGTATTTATTGGTATAAATTTTCCTCTCAGCATGGCTTTTTGTTTTATTTCCTATACTGTGTTGCATTTATTTTTCACTTAGTTCTAGTTATTTTTTTATTTCCATTAGATTTCTAATTTGACCAATAGATCATTTAAGCGTGTTATGTATTTCTCAAGTGTTTTGAGATTTTTCTGTTGTCCTTCTGTTGTTTTCTGGTTTGACTACATTCTTCTCAGATAATATATTCTATATGATTTCAATTCTTTTATAAGTGGTTGAGGTTTTTCTTACAGTCCAAGAGATGTTCTCTATTCCTTATGCTTCAATGCATCTGTTCCTACTCATATCAATCTCCTCCTTTCATTAATTTGATAATTGTATATTTGCAAGATAGGTCTGTGACTTCCTACTTTTCCATCTCCACTCTATTTTTGTAAATACAGAGGAGTCAAGATTTCAAAAGAAATATCAACTTTCTTCTGCTTATTTATTTGGGGGTATGTGTGCTGCAGTGGATTTGGGGTCAAAGTAATAATTTCTTGGTTGTTTTTAAAATAATTTTCTGTAGGTGGCAGGAGAGTGTCATAGAAAAGAATCAACTGCTCTTCCTTCACCCATTGTGTTTAAAAAAAAAGAAGTGAGCATATTTCTGCTGCCTTAAATATTGGATTACTGTCTTGAAATATATCTTTAAAGATATCTTTACCAACTTGAGAAATGAAAAGAGTATCATTTTTTAAGTGGTCTTTTAAATTTGTTAGTCAGGTTGAATTTTCCTTTGCGTATTATATTGGCTGACTCCCACCCTTGTCCTCACTCCAACTTACCTTTTCCATTGTATTGTTCATTTTTTAGTTGAAGATTTTAAAGAATAACTTACTGCTTTTTGTTTTTCATTATTATAACATAATATATCTCATTATAAAATTATAAATTTTAGAGTAATGTGAAGGAGATAACAATACTCACAGTATACCATCATTAACATTTTGATATAATTTGCCCAGTTCCTATACTGGTATTTTGGTGGAATGTTTTAGGGTTAAAATGATATATTTGCCCTAGTTTTGCTTCCTAAATTTTATTTTTGTCAAGTTTTTATTAAAATTCCAGTTAGTTAACATACGGTGCAATATTAGTTTCCAGTGCACAATTCAGTGGTTCACCACATATATACAACACCCACTGCTCATCACAAGGGCCTCCTTAATACCCATCACCCACTCAACCCACCCCCTGACCCAACTCCCTACCAATTACCCTCAGTGTGTTCTCTATACTTAAAAGTCTATTTTCTGGCCTGCCTCTCTTAGTTTTTTTTCCCCTATATTCAACTGTTTTGTTTATTAAATTTCACATATGAGTGAAATCATATGTTATTTTTCTTTCTCTGACTTATTTTGCTTAGCATAATATTCTCTAGCTCTATTCATGTCCTTGTAAATGGCAAGATTTCATTATTTTCTGTGGCTGAGTAATATTCCATTGTGTTTATATAGCACATGTTTTTTATCCATTCTTTAGTTGATGGACATTGGGCTCTTTCCATAATTTGGATATTGTTGATAATGCTGCTATAAACATCAGGGTGCATGTATCATTGCAAATCAGTATTTTTGTATCCTTAGGGTAAATTGCTGCATCATAGTGTATTTTTAACCTTTTGAAAGGCCTCCATACTGTTTTCCAAAATGGCTGCACCAGTTTGCATTCCCACAAACAGTGTCAGAGTGTTCTCCTTTGTCCACATATTTGCTAATGTATATTGTTTCCCGTGCTGTTAATTTTAGCCATTCTGACAGGTCTAAGGTAATTTGTATTTCCTTAATGATGAGTGATATTGAGAATCTTTTCATGTGTCTGTCAGACAGCTGTATGTCTTCTTTGGAAGACTGTCTACTTATGACATCTGCCCATTTTTAACTGAATTATTTGTTTTTTGGGTATTGAACTGTATACGTTCTTTATTTATTTTGAATACTATTCCTTTATCAGATATGTCATTTGCAAATATCATCTCCCATTCTGTAGGTTGCCTTTGGGTGTGACCTATTGTTTCCTTCTCTGTGCAGAAGCTTTTTATCTTGATGAAGTCACAATAGTTTATGTTTGCTTTTGTTTCCCTTGCCTCAGGAGACCTTATCTAGTAAGATTTTGCTATGGCCAATATTAAAGAGGCTACTGCCTGTGTTCTCCTGTAGGATTTTGATGGTTTCCTATCTCACACTTAGGTCTTTCAGCCACTTTGTATTTATTTTTGTGTATAGTGCAAGAAAGTGGACCACTTTCATTCTTTTGTATGTTACTGTCCAGTTTTCCCAACACCATTTGTTGAAGACACTGAATTTTTTTCCCCTTAGATATTCTTTCATACTTTGTTGAAGGTCAGTTGATCATAGAATTGTAAGTTCATTTATGGGTTTTCTAATTCTGTTCCATTGATCTATGTGTCTGTTTTTGTGCCAGTAGCATACTGTCTTTTTTTAATGTTTATTTATTTATTTATTGAGAGAGAGAGAGAGAGAGAGAGAGAGAGAGAGAACAAGCAGAGAAAGGGAAGAGAAAGAGGGAGAGAATCCCAAGCAGGCTCCATGCTGTCACCACAGAGCCCCACATGGAGCTCAGTCGCATGAGCAGTGAGATCATGACCTGAGTCAAAACAAGAGTTGGCCGCTTAATGAACTGAATCACCCAGGCACGCCAGTAGCCTACTGCCTTGATCACTACAAGTTTGTAATATAACCTGAAGTCCGGATTGTGATGCCTCCAGCTTTGATTTTATTTTTCAATGTTACTTTGGCTATTCTTGGTCTTTTGTGGTTCCATACACATTTTAGAATTGTTTGTTCTAGCTCTGTGAAAAAAGCTGTTGGTATTTTGATAGGGATTGAATTAAATGTGTAGATTGCTTTGGGTAGTATAGACATTTTACCAATATTTGTTCATTCAATCCATTAGCATGGAATGCTTTTCCATCTCTTTGTGTCATGTTCAATTTCTTTCATATTGTTTTCTAGTTTTCAGAGTACAGATCTTTTACCTCTCTGTTTAGGTTTATTCCTAGGTATTGTATGGTTTTGGTGCAATTGTAAATGGGATTGATTCATTAATTACTCTTTCTGCTGTTTCATCATTGGTGTATACAAATGCAAGAGATTTCTGTACATTGATTTTACATCCTGTGACTTTACTGAATTCATGTATCAGTTCTAGCAAATTTTTGGTTGAATCTTTTGGGTTTATTTACTATGTAGAGTATTATGTCATCTGCAAATAGTGAAAGATTGACTTCTCCCTTGCTGATTAGGAGACATTCTGTGTCTTTTTATTCTCTTATTGCTGAGGCTAAGACTTCTAGTATATG
This sequence comes from Herpailurus yagouaroundi, assembly GCF_014898765.1. NCBI lineage: Eukaryota > Metazoa > Chordata > Mammalia > Carnivora > Felidae > Herpailurus > Herpailurus yagouaroundi. The sequence goes on along the minus strand of NW_024420044.1, from coordinate 194,135 downwards.
TTAAATAGTAATGGTGAGGGGCACCTGGGTGGCTTAGTTGCTTAAGCATCCAACTCTTGATTTTGGCTGAGATCATGATCTCTTGGTACATGAGATCAAGCCCCACATCAGGCTCTTCACTGACAGCATGGAGCCTGCTTGGGATTCTCTCTCTTCCCCTCTGTCTCTGCCTCTGCCTGTCTCTCTCTCTCTCTCTCTCAAAATAAATGAATAAACATTAAAACATAGTAAAGGTGAGAGTGGATATTCCTGTCTTATTTCTAACCATAGAGGAAAAGATCTCAGTTTTTTCCCATTGAGGATGGTATTAGCTGTGGGTTTTTTGTATATGGACTTTATGATGTTGAGGTATGTCCCCTCTATCTCTACTTTGTTTGGGGTTTTATCATCAATTGATGTTCTACTTTGTGAAATGTTTTCCTGCATCTACTGAGAGCATCATAATGCTCTTAATGTTTCTTTTATTAGTGTGGTGTATCATGTTGATTGATTTGTGAATATTGAATCACCCTTGAAATACAGGAATAAATCCCACTTGGCTGTGGTGAATGCTTATTTTAATGTACAGTTGTATTTGATTTGCTAGTGTTTTGTTGAGAATTTGTACATCTGTGTTCATCAGGGATATTGGCTTGTTTTTCCCTTTTTTAGTGAAGTCTTTGTCTGGTTTGAAATCAGGGTAATGCTAACCTTATGGAATGAATTTGGAAGTTTTCCTTCCTTTTCTATTTTTTTGGAATAGTTCAGAAGAATAGGTATTAACTCTTCTTTTAATGTGTGGTGGAATTCGCCTGTGAAGGCATCTAGCCAGGGACTTTTGTTTGTTGGGAGATATTTTATATTTCTGGTTTAATTTATTTGCTGGTTACTGATCTTCAAGTTTTCTATATCTTAATGTCTCAGGTCATTTGTATATTTCTAGGAATGTATCCATTTCTTCCAGGCTGTCCAATTTGTAGGTGTCTAGATTTTTCACAATATTCTCTTAACAACTGTTTGTATTTCTGTGGTATTGGTTGTTATTTCTCCTTTCTTATTTGTAATTTATTTTTTTTGGGGGGGTCCTTTTTATTTTTGACAAGTCTGTTAAGGATTTTTTAATTTTATTAATATTTTCAAAGAACCAGCTCCTGGATTCATTGATCTATTCTTTTGGTTTTTTAGTTTCTATATCCTTTAATTCTCCTCTCATCTTTATTATTTCCCTTCTTCTGCTGGCTTTAGGCTTCATTTGTTATTCTTTTTCTAGCTCCTTTAGGTTTAACAGTGAGTTGTGTATTTGTGATTTTTCTTATTTCTTGGGGTAGTCCTGCATTTTTATATGCTCCCCTCCAAGGACTACTTTTGCTGCATACCAAAGGTTTTGGGCCATCGTGTTTTCATTTTCATTTGTTTCCACATATTTTTATGTCTTCTTTAATTTCCTTGTTGACTCATTCATTGTTTAGTAGCATGTTGTTTTGCCTCCATATATTAGTGGTCTTCCCAAAGTTTTTCTTTTGTTGACTTCAAGTTCCATAGCACTGTGGTCAGAAAAGATGCAGGATATGATCTCAATAATTTTGTATTTGTTGAGGGCTGATTTGTGCTTTAGTATGCAATTTCTTCTGAAGAATGTCCCATGTGTACATGAAAAGAATGTGTATTCTGCTGCTTTAAGATGAAATGTTCTGAGTATATCTGCCAAGTTTATCTGGTCTAGTGTGTCATTCAAAGCCATTGTTTCCTTGTTGATTTTCTGCTTAGATGATCTGTCCATTGTTATAAGGTGGGAGTTAAAGTCACCTACTATTACTGTATTATTATCAATGAGTTTCTTTATGTTTGTTATTAACCAGTTTACATATTTGGGTGCTGCTATGTTGGGTGTATAAATATTTACAATTGTTCGATCTTCCTGTTGGATAGTCTCCTTTATTATGATATAGTGTCCTTTTTCATCTGTTGTTACAGTCTTTGGTTTAAAATCTAGATTGTCTGATAAAAGTATTTCTACTCCTGTTTTCTTTTGACATTCACTTGTATGGTAAATATTTCTCCATCCCCTCAGTTTCAATGCTCAGGTGACTTTAGGTAAAAAATGAGTTTCTTGTAGGCAACATATAGATGGGTCTTGGTTGTTTTTTTTTTTCTAATCCATTCTAATCCATCCAAACCTATGTCTTTTTATTGTAGCATTTAGTCCATTACAATTCAGAGTAATTATTGATAGATATGTATTTAATGCTATTTTATTACCAGTCTTATTGTAGTTTCTGGTGATTTTCTCTGTTCGTTTCTAGTCTTTGTCACCTTTGCTTTTTCCTTTGCACTCAAAGAGTCCCCTTTAATATTTCTAGTGGTCACAAAGTCTTTTAGTTTTTGTTTGGGAAGCTCTTTATCTCTCCTTCTATTCTTAATGATAGCCTTACTGGATAGGGTATTCTTGGCTCCAGATTTCTCCCATTCAGCACTTTGAATATATCATGCCACTCCCTTCTAGCTTGCCAGATTTCCGTGGAGAAACCTGCAGGTAGCCTTATTGGTCTTTCCTTTTAAGTTTGGGACTTCTTTTGTCTTGCTGCTTTTATGACTTTTTGTTTATCACTATATTTTGACATTTTAATTACAATATGCCATGGTATTGGCCTGCTTTTGTTCATTTTGATGGGATCAATCCCTCCTGTATCTCAACGTCTATTTCCTTAGCCAGATTAGGGAATTTTTCAGCTATTATTTTTCAAATAAACTTTCTGTGCCCCCTTTTCTCTCTTCTTCTTCTGGGACTCTTATAATATGAATGTTTTTATATTTGATGAGGTCACTGAATTCCCTATTTTTATTGTCATATTCCATAATTCTTCTTTCCTCTTTTGTTAAGCTTCTTTATTTTCCATTATTTTATCTTCTATATCACTTATTTGTTCCTCTGCTTCTTCCATCCTTGTGTTCATTACATCTGATCTCTTTTGAATCTCAGTTATTGCATTTTTTGTGACTGTTTTTCAACTCTTATCTCTGCAGTAAGGGTCTCTCTGATGTCTTCTGTCCTATTCTCAAGCCCAGAAAATATTGTTATGATTGTTTCTTTAAAATCCCCGTCTGGCATATTACTTATATCTTTTTGCTTAGAACCTTTGCAGTGACCTTTTCTTGTTCTTTTATTTGGAATGAATCCCTCCATCTTGGCATTTTGTCTGTCTCTGTTTTTCTCTGTGTGTTAGAAAAGCCTGTTATATCTCCTGCTCCTGAGAGTAATGGCTTTATGAAGAAGAGGTCATATAGTGTCCAGGGCCTGGTGCTTCCAGGACTGTCTCTGGTGTGTGCTGAGTGCACACTGATGATGTGTTTTGGTTGCTCTCTCCTTCAAGAGAGTGGTTTGCAGAGGCTCTCCTTCCTGCAGTGAACCCTGTTTGGACCTTGGCCAGAATATGACAAGTTTTAACTATGTGTGCTCTTGTCTGCTTTTTTAAATGACACCTGCTGCTATTTCCACTAGAAGTGAAGCCTTACACAAGCCTATGGTGGTAGACGTGGTGTGAGAAGGGGTTTCTTCTGGTCTTCTGGGGAGGGGCCTGCCACACTGGGTCAGAGACACACTTGTCAGAGAAGGACAGTACCAGAAGAGCTGGGGTGGGGTGGGGTCGGACAGGACTTGGTGTATGTAGATTAGGCAGCCAGTATCAGTGCTGTACTATTTACTACAGGCAGTTCTAAGCTTATACTGGACAGTGGGGGAGGCAAATGGTGCTATCCAGCTCTTTTTTCTGGAGAGGTGTTTCCTGCTTGCTGCTCTCAGGGAAGCACTCCCAGAAAAGGGAATAACTTCCCCTCATTCACCCCAGGTGTTTTTCAGTTTTCTGTTTTCATGCTGTCTTTCTCTAGGTTGCTTCCTTGTCTAGAGAAGCCCAGTTCACTTTGGGCTGTATCCTAGCCAAGCCTGCTGAGTTTTAAAACTGCAAATTTTAGAGATGTGGTGTGCCAGAGGTCTATGCTGGCTGGTCTTCTGGAGTAGGGCCTGGCCTCACTGTGATGGATGCAGCTTTGACAATTGCAGTCACACCAGAGCACAAGGGGCACAGGATTTGGAGCAAAGAAGGCTAAATATCCAGTGTCTGGGTTAGCCACCCTCAGCAGGTGTCTCTGTGTCTATGCTGAGAGCATAGGGTAGGGAAGAGAAATGGGGCCCACTGGCTCTTTTGTCCTCAGTGTCTCTGTGATATGTTCCAAGAAGGATGAACACTCTCTCCTGTGTGACTTAGGTGATCCTCAGATCACACCATCTGCCTAGGGTTTTTTTTCCTCCCTTTTCTCCAGGAGTAGGGCAGTATCTTCTGGGGTCTATCCCAGCTAAGCCCACTGACCTTCAAAACGCCATTCTTTGAGCTCCACTGTTTGCAAAACATCACAAAAATCAGCCACACCCATTTTCCCAGGCAATGTCTTTGAGGACATGTTCTCCTTGTGCATGTCCCTATGTGCTCCACTCTTTTTTTTTCTCCACAAATGGGACTCCTTCCCCTCCATAACACCCATTATCCATTTCTCCCCCAAACCACATCTCTACACTTCCTACCTTCCTCAATATGGTGTCTGTCTCTAGTGGTGCAGTTTGTTCTGTCACTCCTCAGGTTGATTTCTTAGGTATTCAGAATGATTTACTAGTTATCTGTGTTCAAGGGACAAGACAAGCCTATGATCCTCCTACTATGTCACCCTCCACTCCAAGACTGATTTATGAGAAAACTCTTAATTAATTCAAAATATATGGAGTGCCTAATGCATGCTAGGCACTCTTCTAGCCTGTAGATGTATACAAGTGGGCAAAAAAAATATTTTTGTGCTTATGAAACATATATGAAGAAGCAATTATTTACTTTCATCAATGCTCATTTTCTCCTTATTGATTTAAGATTACTATACTTTATTTTTATTATTATTTTTTAATGTTTATTTACTTTTGAGAAAGAGAGTGAGACAGACCGTGAGCAGGGGAGGGCCAGAGAGAGGGAGACACAGAATCTGAAGCAGGTTCCAGGCTCTGAGCTGTCAGCACAGAGACTGACGCGGGGCTCAAACCACAAACCATGAGAACATGACCTGAGCCAAAGTCGGACACCTAACTGACTGAGCCACCCAGGTGACCCAAGATTACTATCTTTTAAAATCTCTTTACTTTTGTAGCAATAAATTCGTGATCTTTGGTGTTTTAATTTGCATATATTATCACTGCAATTAAGCATTTTTAAGTGTTTCAGCAATTTCTACTTTCAATATTATCCATGCTGTGCCATGAATAAATATTTTATTTCTCTTTATTTCCAAATAATAATCCATTGTATAGATATATCATGATTTGCTTATCCATTCACTGGTTGATGGCAATTGGGGTTGTTTCCCCTTTTTAATTTATTACATGTACTATTGCTATAAACATTATTATACAAGTTTTTTCAGAACATGTTTTCATTTCTCTTGGGTGTATACCTAGGAGTGGAATTGTTAGGTTATACAATAAAAAAACATTTTGGAGAACTGTGAGATTGTTTTCAAATGGACTGCACCATATTATGTTGCATCAGTAATGAATGAAAGCTCCTATTGTGATGCATACACATCAGCATTTGTTATTAACAGATTTTTGATATTAGCTATTCTAGTGGATGCTAATTGGTATCTCATATGGTTTCAATTTGCATTTGCCTAATACCTATTGTATTGAGATACTTTTTATGGTTTTATTGGCCACTCATGTAACTTATATGGAAAATATTAAAATGTTTTGACTATGTTAAAACTAACTGAATAAATTTTTTATTATTGAGTTGTAATAAGATTTGCATACTCTCTATGTATTATGGATAATAATAAATTTTAGCAAAGTAACTGAGTTATAAAACCATCACCATAATCCTGTCATAGAACATTTTCATTTTTACCCCAATTAGATACCTGGATTCTATTTACATTTAGTCCAAGTCCCCAAACCAATCACAAAGCAGCTATTCATCTACTTTCTGTTTTTATAGATATACTTTTAAAAAATCTTTATTTGAATATAGTTGACACACACTGTTAAATTAGCTTCAGGCATACAACATAGTGATTTGACAAGTTTATACATTATGCTATGCTCACCAGAAATGCACCTACCATCTGTTACCATACAAAGATATTACAATATCATTGACTATATGCTACATGCTGTTCCTTTTATTCCCATGACTTATTCATTCCATAACTAGAAGCTTGTATCTATCACCCCTCTTCATCCATTTTGTCCACCCGACAATTCCTCTTTCCCCTGGTAACCATCAGTTTGTCTCCTGTATTTATACACCACATTCTATTTTTTGTTTGTGTATTAATTTTTTTAAGATTCCACATATAAGTAAAAACATATGGTGTTGTCTTAGTCTGAATTACTTCATTTAGCATAATACTCGCTAGGTCCATTCATGTTGTCACAAATGACAAGATCTCATCCTTTCTTAAAACTGCATAATATTCTAATGCCACTTCCTTATCCATTTGTCTATCGATAGACACTTGGGTTGTTTCTGCATCATGGATATTGTAAATAATGCTGTAATAAACATACAAGGTATACATCTTTTCAAATTAGTGTTTTTATTTTCTTTGGGTAAATACCCAGTAGTGAAATTACTGGATTATATGGTATTTCTATTTTTAATTTTTTGAGGAACTCCATAATGTTTTCCAAAGTGACTTTACCAATTTACATTCTCAATGACAGTACAAAAAGCTCCTTTTTCCCTATATCCTTTCCAACACTTCTTATTTCTTGTCTATTTGCTTTTAGCCGTTTCTACAGGTGTAAAGTGATATCTCATTGCAGTTTTGCTTTGCATTTCCTTGATGGTTAGTGATGTTGAGCATCTTTTCATGTGTCTGTTGGCCATGTGCACATTTTCTTTGGAAAATGTCTGTTTAGGAGATCTGCCCATTTTTAAATTAGATTGTTTTGTTTCCTTTGGTGTTGAGTCATAAAAGTTATTTACATATTTTAGATATTAACCCCTTATCAGATATATTATTTGAAAATATTTTCAGGAGGAGCTTGGGAAGATACCAGAGAAGGAAGATCCTAAGCTCACCTCATCGTAGGATACACATAGATAACTGACACATCAGTGTAACTAACCCAGGAAATGACCCCAAAATTGGCAGAACAGCCTTTATACAGTTAATCATAGAGAAAAAGCCTCTTTAGAAAGGGTGGGATCAGTGGAGACATGTCAGGAACCAAACTCTTGGTGAAACTAACCACAAACAGGAGGAACACCACAAGCATGGAGAAGGGATAGGAAGAGAGCCCATACCAGGCAACACAGAATGGAGGAATCGCACTGGAAGGTGATTACTCATAACATTTTGCTTTGAAAACCAGTGGGGCTTAACTTTATGAGTTTTTAAAATCAGCAAGGGTTAACTCTGGGTACTTTAAAAATCAGTAGCCTTAGCTCAGGGAGAGCCAGAGGGTGACAGGAAAATGAGTACCTGCCCTTAACAAGACAGCATAACAAACAACCCCACTGACATACAACATGGAAGCAGCAGTTTAAAAGCACCTGAAGTATATGGAAAAGAGATTTATTTACTAATCTAAGAATGTGTGCAAGAGTGGCAATGATCTATAGGAAACTTCTTCAAGAATACAAGAACTTCCAAGTGTCATTTCTCCCCCTCCACCCTGGCCCAGATGTCTGGACACTTGTGGAAAATAGCACACTCAACACATAGCTTTCTAATACCACGTTGCTCCTGGTGTGTCTCATTCTGCAAGCAGCACAAATAGCCACCAGAACCACTCCAAAATGGCTCTTGCCCTAGGGATAAGGCCTACAAACATAAGCCTCTCAGGGGACAATGCAAGGAAAGCACTCTGCAGTTCAGTGTGACCACAAACCTGGAAAACGGCCAAAGGGCAGGCAACTTGTCTGACTGAACTACCAGATCAAGGTGTCCCAAGACTGGACCCTTATGGACAGAGGCACAAATCTTGCATACAATAGGCAAAGAGAGCCATTGAAACTGACTGGACTAAAGGCAAACAAGGTTCAGCCACAAAAGCAGGGTATGCACAGTATATATAGGAAACACCCCTGAAGTGTCACAGTTTGGAGAAGAGGGGACATTGCGCCATAGGGCAGTACAGGACCTCTTATTCATAAGGCCATTACTTTCATGATCAGGAAACATAGCTGACTTACATAATACACAGAAACAAACACAAATTTAGACAAAATAAGAACACAGAACAATATATACTAAATTAACAAACAAGACAAAATCACGGCAAAATAGCTAAATGAAATGTAGATGAGCAATATGCCTGATAGAGAATTCAAAGCAATAGTGATAAAGATATATACTGAACATCAGAAAACTGAAGGATCTCAGGGAGATCTTCAACAAAGTGACAGAAAATATTTCTAAAAATCAGACATAAAGAACTAAATAATCAAAATTAAAATACACTACAGAGAATCCATAGTAAACTAGAGAAAGCATAAAATTGGATTAGCAAGCTGGAAGACAGAGTAATTCAAAGCAACCAAGCTGAACAGCTAAAAGAAAAAGAAATAGTAAAAAATGAGAACAGTTTAAGGGAACTCAGTGACATCATCAAGTATAATAACATTTGCCTTATAGTAATCCTAGAAGGAGAAAAGAAGGAAAAGGGGGCAGAAATTTATTGAAGAAATAATAGCTGAAAACTTTCCTGATCTGGGAAGGTAACATATACAGATTCAAGAAGCACAGAGACCCCAAACAAAACCAACCCAAGGGGGCCCACATCAAGACACATAATAATTTAACTGGCAAATAGTGACATAGAGAATTTTAAAAGAAATAAGAAAAAGGAAAATATCTATATCATCTATATCCATATCTATCTATATCTATATCTGTATCTATATCTATATCTATACCTATATATCTATATCATCTATCTCTATCTATCTCTCCCCATAAGGCTTTCTGGTGATTTTTCAGCACAGACATTGAAGTGAAGGGAGTGGCATAATCAAAGTGATGAAGAAAAAATGCAACTAATAATACTCTATCCAGTACGGCTATCATTCAGAATACAAGGAAACATTAAGAGTTTCCCAGGCAAAAGTTAAAGGAATTTATCACCACTAAATTAGCGTTACAAGAAACATTACAGGTAATTCTTTGAGGGTGTCTGGGTGGCTCAGTCAGTTAAGCATCTGACTTTGGATCAGATCATGATCTCATGGCTCATGAGTTCAAGCCCCATGTTGGGCTCTGTGCTGACAGCTCACAGCCTGGAGCCTGCTTTGTATTCTGTGTCTCCCACTCTCTCTCTCATCCCCGACTTGTGCTCTGTCTCTCCCTCTCAAAAATAAAAAAATTAAAGGAAATTCTTTGAGTGGAAGGCCAGAATCCGGAGCAAAAAAATTAGAAAAAAAAAATAAAAAACCTTACAGGTAAATAGAAACATAATAAAAGTAGTAGATTAATACTTATACAACCAGTACAGAGATTAAATCACAAAAGCAATAAAATGAACTCTCTCTCTCTCTCTCTCTCTCTATATATATATATATATATATATCAAGCAGGGGATTCACAAAATAAAAAGATGTAAAGGATGACATTATACACATAAAATATGGTGTGGGATATAAAAAAATCAATACTTTTAGAATAGGTTCAGACTTAAATGACCGTACACCTAATATGGACTGCTGTATGCATCGGATGATATATGTGAACCTAATGCTAACAACAAATTTTTTTAAATGTCATAGATATGTAAAAAATAAAGAGAAATAAATTCAAGCATATCACTAAAGAAACATATCAAAATATAAGAAAACTGAGTGAGAGAAGAAAGAAAGAACTTTAAGAAACCAACCATAAAAGAAGTAACAAAATAACAATATGTACCTACTAATAATTACTTTGAATATAAATGGATTAAATGCTTCAACCAAAAGTGATAAGGTGACTGAATATACAAGAGGAAAACTTATCTATGTGCTGCCTAGAAAAGACTCATTTCAGACCTAAAGACACATGCAGATTGAAAGTGAAGAAAGAGAAGGGCGCCTGAGTGACTCAGTCGATTAAGCGTCAGACTTCAGCTCAGGTCATGATTTCATAGTTCTTGAGTCCAAGCCCTGTGCTTAGTCTGTGCTGATAACTCAGAGCCTGGAGCCTGCTTCTGATTCTTTGTCTCCCTCTCTCTTTCTGCCCCTCCTTGGCTCACACTCTGACTCTCTTTCTCAAAAATAAATAAACATTAAAAACATTTAAAAAAGAAAGTGAAGAAAGAGAAAAAAAAACATTTATCATGCAAGTGGAAGTAAAAAGAAACCTGGGGTAGCAATATTATATCAGACAAAATAGACTTTAAACAGACTGCAATAAGAGACAAAGAAGGATGTTACATAATGATAAAGGAAACAATCAAACAAAAAGTATAACAACTGTAAATATCTAATGCCCCCAAAATGGGAACACCTAAATAAATGCAGCAACTATTAACATCTATAAGGGGAAAAATTAATAGTAATAATAATATTAAAGCACTTTCACATCCTTCTTACATCAATGGATAGAGATAAAAATCAACAAGGGAACAGTGGCTTTGAATAACACATTGGACCAGATTGACTTAATAGATAACTTAAGGACATTCCATCAAAAACAGTAGGATACACATTCTTCTCAAGTGCACATGTAACATTCTCCAGAATAGATCCCATGTTAGGCCATAAACTAAGTCTCAAAAATTAAAAAAAAATATGTCATGCATAATTCCTAATCACAATGATATAAAACTAAGAATAAATCACAAGAAAAAATCTGGAAAGAACACAAACACATGGAGGCTACATAACTTGATACTAAAAATGAGTGAGTCCACCAAGAAATGATGAAATGCATGGAGACAAGTGAAAATGAAAACACAACAGTCCAAAATCTTTGGAATGCAGCAAGATTTGTTCTAAGAGGGAAGATTAAATACAGGCTTACCTCAAGAAGCAAGAAAAGTCACAAATGAACATCCTAACCTTGCACCTAGTAGAACTAGACAAGGAAGAACAAAGCTTAAAGCCAGTAGAAAAAATAAAATGATAACAATTACAGCAGAAATAAATGAAATACAGAATAAAAAATAACAATAGAACAGATTAGTGAAATCAAGAACTGGTTTTTGGAAAGATCAACGGAATCGATATACATTTATCCATACTTATAAGAGAGAGAGAGAGAGAAGCCAGAAACATAAAATCAGAGCTTAAGGAGGATAAATAACAACTGACAACAGAGAAATATAAAATATTATGAGATAATATTCTGAAAAATTCTATGCCAAGAAATGGATTAATTTCTAGAAATACATAACATTCCAAAACTGAATAAGGAAGAAATAGAAAATTTGAACAGACCAATTACTAGCAATGAAATCAAATTCCAGGACTGACAGGTGAATTCTACCAAACATTTAAGAAAGAGTCAATACCTATTCTCAAATGATTCCCAAAAACTGAAGAGGAATCAAGGATTCTAAATACATTCTACAAGGCCAGCATTACCCTAAAAACAAAATCAGACAAGGACACTACAAAAAAAAGAGAAAACTACCGTACCTCTGATGTCTCTGAAGAACACTGATGCAAAATCCCTCAACAAAATATTAGCAAACCAAATCCAACTACACACTTAAAAATTCATTCACCACAACCAAGCTGGATTTATCCCAACCAAATGGAAGGGTGATTCAGTATTTATGAATCAATCAACTTGATATATCACATTAACAAAAGAAAGAATAAAAACCACATAGTTGACAAGATACAACATCCATTCATGATAAAAACTTTCAACAAAGAAGGTTTAGAGGGAACGTATCTAACCATAATAACGGCTTTATATAATAGCTCACTGCTAACATCTTACTTAATAGTGAAAATAATAGCTCACTGTTAACATCATACTTAATTGTGAAAAACTGAGAGCTTTTCCTCTAAGATCAGGAATGAGACAAGGATGTCCACTCTCACCACGTTTATTCAGCAAGTTACTGGAAGTCCTAATCATGACAATAAGAAGAAAAAGAAATAAAAGACATTCTTATTGGTAAGGAAGAAGTAAAACTTTCACTATTTACAGATAACATAATACTATATAAAGAAAACAGTGAAGACTCCACAAAAAACTACTAGAAGTAATCAATTCAGCAAAGTGGCAGGATATAAAATTAATACTCAGTACTTGGTAGCATTACTGTACACTAATAACAAAGCAGCAGAAGGAGAAATTAAAAAAAAAAAACACTTTAAAATTGCTCCAAAAAGAATAAACTACCAAGGAATAAACCTAACCAAAAAGTAGAAAGAACTATACTCTGAAAACTATAAAGCACTTATAAAATAAATTGAAGATGGCATTAAAAAATGGAAAGATATTATATGCCCATGGATTGAAATAATCAATATTGTTAAAATATCTGTGTTACCCAAAGCAATCTACACATTCAATGCAATCACCACCAAAATACCAATAGCATTTTCACCACCAAAATACCAATAGCACCAAAATACCAATAGCAATAGGACTGAACAAATAATCTTAAATTTTGTATGTAACCACAGAAGACCCCGGATAGGCAAAGCAATCTTGAGAAAGAAGAACAAAGCTGGAGGTGTGACAATCCCAGATTTCAAGATAAAATATTACAAAGCTGTAGTAATCAAAAGAGTATAGTACCGGCACAAAAATAGACATGGATCAATCAAACAGAATAGAGAATGATATATAAACCCACAATTATATGATCAATTAATCTATGGTAAAGGAGGAAAGGAGGCAAGAAAGAAAATGGAGAAAACAAATAATCCAATTAAAAAATGGGCAGAGGTCCTGATTAGACATTTTTCCAAAGAAGACATACAGATGGTGAACACACACATGAAAATATGCTCAACATCACTAATTATCAGGAAAATGCAAATCAAAACCATTTTAACTTCCTTACCAATATAGATGCCCTTATTTTTCTCATCTAATTGCTGCAGCTAGGACTTCCAGTACTATGTTGAATAAAGGTGACAAGAATGGAAATCCTTGTTTTGTTACTGACCTTATAGGGAGAGTTCTCATTTTTTCACCATTGAGTATGATGTTAGTTGTGGTATTTTCATAGTCGGCCTTTGAAAAAAAATAAATAATAAAATTGGCAAACCTCTAGCCAGACTTACCTAGCAAAAACCAGAAAGGACTCAAATGAATAAAATTACAAATGAGACAGGAGAAATAGCAACAAACAACACAGAAATATAAAAAATTAAAAGATAATATTCTAAAAGACTATATGGAAACAACCTGGGAAATCTAGAAGAAATAAATAAAAGTCTAGAACATATCAGCAACCAAAACTGAAACAGGAAGAAATAGAAAATTTGAACACAGCATAACAAGCAAATAACTTGAATCAGTAATCAAAAACTTCCCAGCAGACAAAAGTCCAGAACTAGATGGCTTCACAGGAGAATTCTACCATACATTTGTAGAAGAGATAATACCTATTCTCAAAATATTTCAAAATACAGAAAAGGAAGGAAAACTTCCAAATGATTCCATGAGGCCAGCATTACCCAGATACCAAAACCAGATAAAGATCCCACAAAAAAAGAAAACTACAGGCCAATATCCCTGATGAATGTAGATGCAAAAATCTTCCACAAAGTACTAGGAAACAGAAAGGAACAATACATTAAGAAAATAATTCACCACAATCAAGTGAGAATTATTCCTGGGTTGCAAGGGTGTTTCAATATTCACAAATCAATCAAAGTGATAAATCACATCAATAAGAGAAAGGATAAGAAAATACGACCATTTTAATAAACAAAGAAAAAACAATTAAAAAAAGTACAACACTCATTATGAATAAAAAACCTCAACAAAGTAGTTTTAAAGGGAACATACCTCAACATAATAAAGACCATATATGGAAAACCCAGAGCTAATATCATTCTCAATGGAGAAAACTTACAGCTTTTCCTTAAGGTCAGGAAGAAGACACTACTTTTATTCAACATAGTACTTGAGGTCCTAGTCACAGCATCAAACAACAAGAAGAAATAAAAGTCTTCTGAATCAATAAGAAGTAAATCTTTCACTCTTTGCAAATGACATGATACTATGTATAGAAAACACAAAACACTCCACCAAAAGCTGCTAGAACAGATAAGTGATTTAGTAAAGACACAGATACAAAATCAATGTACAGAAATATGCTGTATTTCTATACATCAATAATGAAGAGAAAGAGAAATTGAGAAAGCAATTTTATTTACAATTTCACTAAAGGTAATAAGATATCTAGGAATAAGCCCAAACAAAGAGGTGTAAGATCTCTACTCTGAAAAGTATAAAACACTGATGAATGAAGTTCAAGATGACACAAAGAAGTGGAAAGTCATCCTATGTTCATGGATTGAAAGAGAAAAGTACCATTAAAATGTCCATATTACCTACAGACATCTAAACATTTAATGTGATACCTATCAAAATACCATAAGAATTTTCCACAGAGCTAGAACAATCCTGAAATTTTCATGGAACCACAAAAGACTCCAAATAGTCAAAGCAGTCTTGAAAAAGAAAACCAAAGGTGGAGACATCACAGGAGACATTTCCTGACTTAGAGTTATATTACAAAGCTGTAGTGATCAACACAGTATGGTTCTGGCACAAAAATAGACACAGATCAATAGAACAGAATAGAAAACACAGAAATAGAGAGAGGAGGGAAGATGGCGGCGTAGGAGGACGCTGGGCTCACCGCGCGTCCTGCTGATCACTTAGATTCCACCTACACCTGCCTAAATAACCCAGAAAACCACCAGAGGATTGGCAGAACGGAGTCGCCGGAGCCAAGCGCAGACGAGAGGCCCACGGAGGAGGGTAGGAAGGGCGGCGAGGCGGTGCGCACTCCACGGACTGGCAGGAGGGAGCCGGGGCGGAGGGGTGGCTCGCCAGCCAAGCAGAGCCCCCGAGTCTGGCTTGCAAAAAGCGGAGGGGCCTGACGGACTATGTTCCGACAGCAAGCGCGACTTAGCGTCTGGGAGGTCATAAGTTAACAGCTCTGCTCAGAAAGCGGGAAGGCTGGAGGACAAAGGGAAGGAGAGCTGCTGAGCCCCCAGACGACAGAGCTCAGTTTGGTGGGGAACAAAGGCGCTCGCCAGCGCCATCTTCCCCGCCCATCCCCCAGCCAAAATCCCAAAGAGAACCAGTTCCTGCCTGGGAACTTGCTTGCTCCCAGCAAACACCCAACTCTGTGCTTCTGCGGAGCCAAACCTGCGGCAGCGGATCTGACTCCCTCCTGCTGCCACAGGGCCCCTCCTGAAGTGGATCACCTAAGGAGAAGCAAGCTAAGCCTGCCCCTCCTGTCCCTGTGCACCTTGCCTACCCACCCCAGCTAAGACGCCAGATACCCAGCATCACAAGCCTGGCAGTGTGCAAGTAGCCCAGACAGGCCACCCCACCCCACAGTGAATCCCGCCCCTAGGAGAGGGGAAGAGAAGGCACACACCAGTCTGACTGTGGCCCCAGCGGTGGGCTGGGGGCAGACATCAGGTCTGACTGTGGCTCCACCCACCAACTCCAGTTATACACCACAGCACAGGGGAAGTGCCCTGCAGGTCCTCACCACGCCAGGGACTATCCAAAATGACCAAGCGGAAGAATTCCCCTCAGAAGAATCTCCAGGAAATAACAACAGCTAATGAGCTGATCAAAAAGGATTTAAATAATATAACAGAAAGTGAATTTAGAATAATAGTCATAAAATTAATCGCTGGGCTTGAAAACAGTATAGCTGACAGCAGAGAATCTCTTGCTACAGAGATCAAGGGACTAAGGAACAGTCACGAGGAGCTGAAAAACGCTTTAAATGAAATGCATAACAAAATGGAAACCACCACGGCTCGGA
>NW_024420044.1:176941-178056 GCF_014898765.1 Herpailurus yagouaroundi | reverse complement strand
ATTGGTATCCCAGAGGAGGAAGAGAGAGGGAAAGGTGCTGAAGGGGTACTTGAAGAAATAATAGCTGAGAACTTCCCTGAAGTGGGGAAGGAAAAAGGCATTGAAATCCAAGAGGCACAGAGAACTCCCTTCAGACGTAACTTGAATCGATCTTCTGCACGACATATCATAGTGAAACTGGCAAAATACAAGGATAAAGAGAAAATTCTGAAAGCAGCAAGGGGTAAACGTGCCCTCACATATAAAGGGAGACCTATAAGACTCGTGACTGATCTCTCTTTTGAAACTTGGCAGGCCAGAAAGAATTGGCACGAGATTTTCAGTGTGCTAGACAGAAAAAATATGCAGCCGAGAATCCTTTATCCAGCAAGTCTGTCATTTAGAATAGAAGGAGAGATAAAGGTCTTCCCAAACAAACAAAAACTGAAGGAATTTGTCACCACTAAACCAGCCCTACAAGAGATCCTAAGGGGGACCCTGTGAGACAAAGTACCAGAGACATCACTACAAGCATAAAACATACAGACATCACAATGACTCTAAACCCATATCTTTCTATAATAACACTGAATGTAAATGGATTAAATGCGCCAACCAAAAGACATAGGGTATCAGAATGGATAAAAAAACAAGACCCATCTATTTGCTGTCTACAAGAGACTCATTTTAGACCTGAGGACACCTTTAGATTGAGAGTGAGGGGATGGAGAACTATTTATCATGCTACTGGAAGCCAAAAGAAAGCTGGAGTAGCCATACTTATATCAGACAAACTAGACTTTAAATTAAAGGCTGTAACAAGAGATGAAGAAGGACATTATATAATAGTGACAGGGTCTATCCATCAGGAAGAGCTAACAATTATAAATGTCTATGCGCCGAATACCGGAGCGCCCAAATATATAAAACAATTACTCATAAACACAAGCAACCTTATTGATAAGAATGTGGTCATTGCAGGGGACTTTAACACCCCACTTACAGAAATGGATAGATCATCTAGACACACGGTCAATAAAGAAACAAGGGCCCTGAATGAGACATTGGATCAGATGGACTTGACAGATCTATTTAGAACTCTGCATCCCAAAGCAACAGAATATACTTTCTTCTCG
>NW_024420044.1:175986-176841 GCF_014898765.1 Herpailurus yagouaroundi | reverse complement strand
CCACTTACAGAAATGGATAGATCATCTAGACACACGGTCAATAAAGAAACAAGGGCCCTGAATGAGACATTGGATCAGATGGACTTGACAGATATATTTAGAACTCTGCATCCCAAAGCAACAGAATATACTTTCTTCTCGAGTGCACATGGAACATTCTCCAAGATAGATCATATACTGGGTCACAAAACAGCCCTTCATAAGTTTACAAGAATTGAAATCATACCATGCATACTTTCAGACCACAATGCTATGAAGCTTGAAATCAACCACAGAAAAAAGTCTGGAAAACCTCCAAAAGCATGGAGGTTAAAGAACACCCTACTAACGAATGAGTGGGTCAACCAGGCAATTCGAGAAGAAATTAAAAAATATATGGAAACAAACGAAAATGAAAATACAACAATCCAAACGCTTTGGGACGCAGCGAAGGCAGTCCTGAGAGGAAAATACATTGCAATCCAGGCCTATCTCAAGAAACAAGAAAAATCCCAAATACAAAATCTAACAGCACACCTAAAGGAAATAGAAGCAGAACAGCAAAGGCAGCCTAAACCCAGCAGAAGAAGAGAAATAATAAAGATCAGAGCAGAAATAAACAATATAGAATCTAAAAAAACTGTAGAGCAGATCAACGAAACCAAGAGTTGGTATTGAAAAAATAAACAAAATTGACAAACCTCTAGCCAGGCTTCTCAAAAAGAAAAGGGAGATGACCCAAATAGATAAAATCATGAATGAAAATGGAATGATTACAACCAATCCCTCAGAGATACAAACAATTATCAGGGAATACTATGAAAAATTATATGCCAACAAATTGGACAACCTGGAAGAAATGGACAAATTCCTGAA
>NW_024420044.1:138560-170986 GCF_014898765.1 Herpailurus yagouaroundi | reverse complement strand
CAGTGTGGAGGTTCCTCAGAAAATTAAAAATAGACCTACCCTATGACCCAGCAATAGCACTGCTAGGAATTTATCCAAGGGACACAGGAGTACTGATGCATAGGGGCACTTGTACCCCAATGTTCATAGCAGCACTCTCAACAATAGCCAAATTATGGAAAGAGCCTAAATGCCCATCAACTGATGAATGGATAAAGAAATTGTGGTTTATATACACTATGGAATACTACGTGGCAATGAGAAAAAATGAAATATGGCCTTTTGTAGCAACGTGGATGGAACTGGAGAGTGTGATGCTAAGTGAAATAAGCCATACAGAGAAAGACAGATACCATATGGTTTCACTCTTATGTGGATCCTGAGAAACTTAACAGGAACCCATGGGGGAGGGGAAGGAAAAAAAAAAAAAGAGGTTAGAGTGGGAGAGAGCCAAAGCATAAGAGACTGTTGAGAACTGAGAACGAACTAAGGGTTGATGAGGGGTGGGAGGGAGGAGAGGGTGGGTGATGGGTATTGAGGAGGGCACCTTTTGGGATGAGCACTGGGTGTTGTATGGAAACCAATTTGACAATAAATTTCATATAAAAAAAAAGAAAACACAGAAATAAATGGACAATTATATAATCAACTAAACTTTAAAATAACAGAAATGAATATCCAAAGGGAAAAAGACAGTCTCTTCAACAAATGGTTCTGGGAAAACTGAACAGCAACCTGCACAAGAATGAGACTGAAACACTTTCTTACACCATACACAAAAATTAATTCAAAATGGATAAAAGACCTAAATGTGAGATGGAAACCATAGAAATCATTGAAGAGAATCCAATCACCTTTTTGACACTGGCCATAGCAAATTTTTCTAAACATGTCATCTGAGGCAAAGGAAACAAAAGCAAAAATAAACCACTGGGACTACATAAAAATAAAAAGCTTTTGCGTGGTGAAGGACACAATCAATAAAAATAAAAGGCAACATAAGGAAAGAGATAAATTAGTTGCAAATGATATATCCAGAAAGGGGTAGTATCCAAAATATATAAATAACCTTTAGAACTCAACATACTTCCTAAATTATGCAATTAAATAGTGGGCAGAAGACATGAACAGACATTTCTCTAAAAAGACATTCAGATGGCCAACAGAGAAATGAAAAGATATTCATCATCACTTACCATTAGGGAAATGCAAACCAAAACTACAATGAGATATTACCACACACCAGTCAGAATGGCTAAAATCAGGAACATAAGAAATAAGAGATGTTGGTGAGGATGTGCAGCAATAGGAAAACTTGTTCAGTGTTGGTAGCAATGCAATCTGGTACAGCCAGTTTGGAAAACAGTATGGAGGTCCTAAAAAAAGTTAAAAGTAAAACTACCTTATGATCCAGCAATCACACTTTGGGGTATTTACCCCCAAAATACAAAAAATTCAAATCCATAGGTATACATGCACCCCTATGTTTATAGCAGCATCATTTACAATAGCCAAGATATGGAAGCAGCTCAAGTGTCCATAGACTGATGAATGGATATATAAGATGTGGTATATATACACAATGGGATATTATTCAGCCATTAAAAAAATGAAATCTTGCCATTTGCAACAACATAGTTGGAGCTAGAGAGTATAATGCTAAGCAAAATAAGTCAGTCAGAGAAAGACAAATACCCTACTATTTCACTCATATGTGAAATTTAAGGAACAAAAACAAATGAACATAAGGGGAAAAAAGAGAGGCAAACCAAGAAATAGACTGTTATCTATTGAGAACAAATGGATGGTTACCAGTGGAAAGAGGAATAAGGGTATGGGTTAAATAGGTTTTGAGGATTATGTAGTGCACTTGTGATGAGCACCAGGTGATGATTTTAATTGTTGAATCACTATATTTTACACCTGAAATTCACATAAAACTGTAGCAAACTTAAAAAACAGTTAAAACTTAAATAAAAGAACTTTCCAGTCAATTGTCCATTGATAAAGAAATGGGTAAAATGGGTAAAGAAGATGTGGTATGTAGGTGTGTGTGTGTGTGTGTGTGTGTGTGTGTGTGTGTGTATGAATATTATTCACCCATAAAAAGAATGAAATACTGCCATTTGCAATTACATGGATGGAGCTAGATAATATAATGCTAAGTGAAATATGTCTACCAGAGAAAGACAAATACCATATGATTTCACTCATATGTGGAATTTCAGAAATAAAACGAACAAAGAAAAAAAGAGAGACAAACAAGAAATAGGCTCTTAACTCTAGAGAGCAAACTGATTATTACCAGAGGGTTGGTGGGTGGGGGGATAGGTGAGATAGGTGATGGGGATTAAAGAGTACAGTTATCTTCATGAGCACTGAGCAATGTATAGAACTGTTGTATCACTATATTGGACACCTTAAACTAATATAACATTGTATGTCAACTATCCTGGAATTACAATTATAAACTTAATTTTAAAAAGTAAAAAGGATGGAAACCTGGGTAGCTTAGTCAGTTATGCAACTGATTTTTGGTTTGGCTCAGGTCATTTTCTCACAGTTCATGGGTTCAAGCTGACAGCGCTGACAGCATGGAGCCTTCTTGGGATCTCTCTCTCACCCTCTCTGCTCCCCATAGCTTGCTCTCTCAATAAATAAATAAATAAATAAATAAATAAATAAATAAATAAATAAAATTAACAAATTTTTAAAGTAAAAAGGAGAAAAGATTTGATATAGTAGAATCATAACTCAACCTAATAAAGTTCATATATGAGAAGCCCACAGCTAACAGCATACTCAATGGTGATATGTTGACAGTTTTTCCTTCAAATTAGTAATAAGACAAAGATTTCCAGTCTCACCCATTCTGTTCAATACAGTTCTGAAAGTCCTAAGTAGAGCAATTAGTCAAGAAAAAGAAATGAAAGGCATCCATTTTGGAAAGGAAAAACAAAAATGGTTTTTGTCTGCAGATGGCAATCTTATATATCAAAAACCCTAAAGATTCCACGAAAAAACCTTTTAGAACCAATAAATGAATTTGGTAATGTTGTGGTACATAAAATATACATACAAAAATCAGTTGCATTTATTCTCTAACAATGATATGTTTGAAAGGGAAATAAATAAAATCATCCAACTTACCATAGCATGAAAAACAATAAAATAGGAATAAATTTAGCTAAGAAGGGAAAAGATCTGAAAACTACAAGACATTAATAAAAAAAGTAAGACACAAAATAGGAAAGATACCCTGTGTTTATGAATCAGAGGAATTAATGTTGTTAAAAATGTTCGTACTACCCCAAGACACCTATAGATTCAATGCAATTTCTATGAAAATACCAATGACATTTTTCAGAGAAATAGAAAAAAACAATCCTAAAATTTGTATGGAACCACAAAAGGCCCTCAATAGACAAAACAATCTTGAGATAGAATAATCAAGCTAGAGATATCACACTTCCTGATTTCAAACTATACTACAAAACTATACTAATTAAAATAGTATGGTACTGCAAAAAAAGAGAAACATAGACCAATGGGACAGAATCAAGAGTCCAGAAATAAACTCATGCTTATACAGTTAACTAATATTTGACAAGGCAGCCAAGAACACTCAACAGGGAAGAGTATTTTCAATAAATGGTGTTGGGAAAACTGGACATTCACATACACAAAAATAAAACTGGATGCCTCTGTCATATCATTCATAAAAATTAATTCAAAATAAATTAAAAACTTAAACTTAAGACCTGAAACCATAACATTCCTAGAAAAATACATAGGAAAAAAATCTCTTTAAAGTTGTTTTTTTCCAGAACTTGCTGGATCACAGAGGCTGGTGAGCACCATGGTTTACATTCCCCTTCCACCTCAATAGTGCAGATAGGAACATGGTCCAGGAGCCCTAGCTGGTCTACAACCTCAGTGAGCCCCAGGCCTGTATCCCACAATAGCCCCAACTGTCCCACAAAGGCAGGCCCAACATGGTATGGTGTTCACCAAGATATCCCAGGACAGTGCTCACTACAAGTTCCAATCATCTTGTCAAAGTGACAAAGATGCAGAGCATCCTGGAACACTCCAGGCCCATAGCACTTTAGTTCCAGACAACTTGCCAAGGTACCCCTGGTGTGGAGCATTCCAGGAGCTCCCAGCTCATACCAGCTTCAACTCAAGTTGTCCCATCAGTGTCACCTCTGTTCAGAGTGCTCAGGGACCATGGCCCATGCCTGCCTTATTTCTAGTCATCCCTCTGGGGTGCTCCCTGCATGGAGCACACTGACATACAGCAGCTTATATTGGCCTAGGTTCCAACCATCCCATAAGCACACCCCAGCACACAGCACCTAGGGACTCGTGGCTGACACCCCTGCCTAAGCTCCATCTTCTCTACCATAGCACCCCTCCACAGACTACCCCAGAAATCTCATCCATGACTGTCTCAATTCCAGGCACCCCAAAAGGGTGCCCCCTGAATGGAGCACTCAAAGACCCCCCTGGCCTGTACCAAATTTGGCACCAGCCAGCCTGCCAGGGTGCCCCTTTCACAAAATGACACAGGATCTCCAAGCTTGCACCCAGTTCAACTTCAGCTGTCCAGCCAGGACACCCTCTTCACAAAGACCTGGGAATACCCCCAGCCCACACCCACTTCAGCTCTGGCCACTCCATCAGGGTGACTCTAGCACAGAGTACCCTCAAATCCCCATCCCACAACAGGCACAGCTCCAGCCAGCTATCCAAAATGATCAGGCACAGTGTACAAAGTGGACAGCCATACATATTCCTTCTAGTTTAGGAGAATAGTTGTTCTACATAATTCATAGAAACAAACACAGAAAGTCAAGCAAAATGAGGAGAACAAGACAAAGTGCCAGAAAAAGAACTAAATGAAGTGAAGATAAGCAACATTCCTGATAAGAACTTCAAAATAATTCTCATAAAGAACTTCAAAATAATGCTCATAAAGATGCTCACCAAACTGGAGAAAACAGGAAATAAACTTACTGAGAATTTCAACAAAATATAAAAACAATAAAAAAGAACAAATCAGAGATGAAAAATACAGTAACTAAAATAAAAAATACAAAAGAGAAAATCAATATTAGATTAGAAGATGCAGAAAAACAAATTAGTGATCTGGAACATAGGGTAATGGAAAGCACACAAGCTGAGCAGAAAAAAGAGAAAAGAAAAAAGTTAGGATAGATTAAGTGACATCTTGGATAACATAAAGCAAACAAACACATTATAAAGATGCCAGAAGAAGAAGAAGGAGGAGGAGGAGGAGAAGGGGGAGGAGGAGGAGGAGGGGGAGGGGGAGGAGGGAGAGAGAAAAGGGCAAAAACTTATTTGAAGAAATAATAGCTGGAATCTTCTCTAGCCTAGGGAAGGAAACAGACATCCAGGTTCAGAAAGCACAGAAAGTTCCAAACATAATAAATCCGAGGAGGTCCACACCATGACACATAATAATTAAAATGTCAAAGATTAAAAATGAGAATATTTGAAGGCCAGCAATGTAGAAACAACTAGTTACGTACAAGAAAAAATCCATAAGTCCATCAGTGGATTTTTAAGCAAAAATATTGCAGATCAGAAGAAAGTGTCATAATATATTTTAAGTGCTGGAAGAAAAAAACTGCATTCAAGAGTATTCTATCTAGCAAGGTTATCATTCAGATTTGAATTTAAGTTAAAGAATTTCCCAAACAAAAGTTATAGGAGTTCATCACCACTAAACAGGCCTTACAAATAATGTTAAAAGGACATATTTAAGTAAAAATAAAAGGCCAAAATTAAAGGTAAGGAAAATATGAAAGGAAAATATTTCTTTTTTTTTTTTTTCAGTACCACCTTGCCTACATTTTATTTTTTTTTTATATATGAAATTTATTGTCAAATTGGTTTCCATACAACACCCAAAGGAAAATATTTCGTGAGCAAAAGGAAACATACAGTAAAGGTAGCAGTGCAATCACTTATAAACCTAGTATGAAGGTCAAAAGACAAAAGTAGTAAAATCAGTTATGTTAAAAATAGTTCAGGGAACTTACAATATAAAATACATAAAATATGACAACATATGCATAAAATGTAGAGGGGGTAGTAAAAAGGAATTTCTTTTAGAATGTGTTCAAACTTACATGACTGTTAACTTAATATAGACTGCTATATACTTGAGGATGTTATATATGAATGTCATGACAACCACAAATCAAAAACCTATAACAGATACACAGAAAATAAAAAGGAAAAATATAAGCATAACACTACAGAAAATCATCAATCACAAGATAAGAGAAGAAAGGAACAGAAACAAAACTACAACAATAACCAGAACATAATTAACAAAATTGCAGTAAGTACATACCCATCAAAAATTACTTTAAATGTAGATGGTGTAGGGGCGCCTGGGTGGCTCAGTTAAGCGTCCGACTTCGGCTGAGGTCATGATCTCACGGTTTGTGAGTTTGAGCCCCATGTTGGGCTCTGTGTTGAGAGCTCAGAGCCTGGAGTCTGCTTCGGATTCTGTGTCTCCTCCTCTCTCTGCCCCTCCCATACTCATGCTCTGTCTCTCAATAATAAATAAACATTAAAAAATTTAAAAAAATTAAAAATTAAAAAATAAATGTAGATGGTCTAAATGTTCTAATCAAAAGACACACAATGATGAAATGAATAAATAGTAAGACTCATCTATATGGTGCCTACAAGTAACTCACATCAGACCTAAAGACACATTAAGACTAAAAATGAAAGGATGGAAAAAGATATCTCATGCAAATGGAAGTTTAAAAAAGCCAGGATAACAATACTTACATCAGACAGAATAGACTTTATTTATTTATTTTTAATATGAAATTTATTGTCAAATTGGTTTCCATACAACACCCGGTGCTCATCCCAACAGGTACCTTCCTCAATGCCCATCACCCACTTTCAAAATAGAGTTTAAAACAAAGACTGTAACATGAGACAAAGAAGAGCACTGCATAATGATAAGAAGATATAGCACTTGTAAATATCTATGAATTCAATATTGGAGTACCTAATACTATATATATATATATATATATATATATATATATATATATATAATGTGTATATGTATACACACACACACACACAAATAAGAAAAACAAGTGAGAGCTTGTCATTGGAACAACATGAATGGAGTTAGAGGGTAATATGATAAGTGAAATAAATCACACTGAGAAGTACAAATAGCGTATGATTTCACTCATATGTGGAATCTAAAACAAATGAATAAACAAAAGCAGAAGCAGACATAAATACAAAGAACAAGCTGATGTTTGCCAGAGGGGAGTTTGATGTGGGGATGGGAAAACAGGTGAAAGGGAGAGGGCAATACAGATTTCCAGTTATGGAATGAATAAGTCATGGGAATCAAAGGCCCAGCATAAGGAGTACAGTAAATTACATTACAATAATGATGTAAGGAGACAGATGGTTGCCACACTTTGGTGAACATAGCATGGTATATAAACTTGTCATATCACAAAGTTGGTCACCTTAAACTAATGTAACATTGTGTGTCAATTATGCTTCAATGAAAAAAAAATTAAGATGGTGCTGTAGGAAGATCCTGAACTCACTTTCTCCCACAGAAACAAACAAAAAAAATAATAAGATATGAATGGAACAATTTCCTCTGAAAAGAAAACTGAGAACTGGCTGAATAACTAGTCTACAATAAAGAATAAAAGGGCCACATTGAAAGAGGTAGGTGAAGTAGAGTTGTGGTGTCATTAAAAATTCCATCCCTGGAGTGGCAATCCACTGGAGAGATCTTGCAAATAAGGAAATCCTCTTTGAGGAGTAAGTGGTTTGTTCTCCACATCAGGTACCACAACCCTTAGACCTACACTGAATAGATAAGGCCCCAATATATCTGGTTTGTCAAAGCAGTAGGGCATACTTCCAGGAGAACCATGGGGCTATAGGGAGGAGATTCCACACTTAAAAGATTCACATGCAGATTCACTTACTCTGGGACCCAACACAAAAGCAGCAGTTTGAAAAGAGGCTAGACCACATGTGAAGGAGATTCATTTGTTAATCTTAAAGCATTTTCCAGGGGATCAAAAGCCTGTTGAGACTCTCACCAGGGACAGAAGTACTAATGGATGCCAGTTTTATGTTCTCCCTTTACCTTGTTAGCACTGGTGCTAGCAGGTGCAATTTTTTCACTCTAGTTTCTGCCAGCCGACACCACTCCTGCAGCACTGTCAAAGAAAGCTGACAAACACCCCCATCCATCATGTCACTCTTGTAGCAGATGAATACCCCACCTTTCACAGTCCCCTAAAGGCAGTGGGCATATATAGCCCATACAGAGGATGACCCTTGAGTGCTGGGCTATGGTAGCCAGGGGAACTGCATTTCTGGGCACCAGGGGCCTGAAACAATTGAATAAACAGTTCAAGAGAAAATTAAAAACTAGGAGAAGGATAAACAAAGTTTACATCCGACAAAGGGCCAACCTTTAAAAACTGAGATTTTAGTTGTCTTCCATAACACATAGAGACAGAGAGTCAAGCAAAATGAGAAAACAGAATTTGTTCCAAATGAAAGCACAAGATAAAACCCCAGGAAAAAACTTTAATAAAATAGAAGCAAGTAATTTACCTCATAAAGAGTTTAAAGTGATGGTCATAAAAATGCTTGCCAGACATGGGAGATGAACGAATGAATACAATGAGAACTTCAGCAAAGTATAAAAAATATAAAAGTTACCAAAAAGAAGAAACAGGTGTAAAATACAGTAACTGATTTAAAAGATTTTAGAGGGGTTCAACAGCAGAGTAGATGAAGCAGGAAAAAAATCAGTGATCTTAAAGTCAGAATAATGGAACTCACCAAAACAGAGCAGCAAAAGTAAAAAGAAGTTTTAAAAATTGAAGATCTAGTAAGAGACCTATGGGACACAACTAAGAAGAAAAGCATTTACATTATTGGGGTCTCAGGAGGAGGAGAAAAATAAGGCAGAAAAAAATATTTGAGGAAATAATGACTGAAAACTTTCCAAACTTGAGGAAGTAAGCAGACATGGAAATCCAGGAATCTCAGATAATTCCAAACATGATGAACCCAAAAGGCCCACACCAATACACATTATTATTAAAATGTCAAAAGATAAATAGATAATATTAGAAGTAGCAAGGGAGGCAGGGCCTGCCTGCTCTCCCAACTTGAGAGTGTACTGTCTTTTATGAAACTTCTGCTTTCACCTTGGGCACTGATTTCTAATTCTTTTTTTTTAAATATGAAATTTATTGTCAAATTGGTTTCCATACAACACCCAGTGTTCATCGCAACAGGTGTCCCCCTCAATACCCATCACCTACCCTCCCCTCTCTCCCACCCCCCATCGACCCTCAGTTTGTTCTCAGTTTTTAAGATACTCTTATGTTTTGGCTCCCTCCCTCTCTAACCTTTTTTTTTCCTTCCCCTTCCCCAAGGTCTTCTGTTAAGTTTCTCAAGACTCACATAAGAGTGAAAACATATGGCATCTGTCTTGCTCTGTATGACTTATTTCACTTAGCATAACACTCTCCAGTTCCATCCACATTGCTACAAAAGGCCATATTTCATTCTTTCTCATTACCACGTAGTAACCCATTGTGTATATAAACCACAAGTTCTTTATCCATTCATCAGTTGATGGACATTTAGGCTCTTTCCATAATTTGGCTATTGTTGAAAGTGCTGCTATACACATTGGGGTACAAGTACCCCTATGTATCAGCACTCCTGTATCCCTTGGGTAAATTCCTAGCAGTGCTATTGCTGGGTCATAGGGTAGATCTATTTTTAATTTTTTGAGGAACCTCCACACTGTTTTCCAGATCGGCTGTACCAGTTTGCATTCCCACCAACAGTGCAGGAGGGTTCCTGTTTCTCCACATCCTCCCCAGCATCTACAGTCTTCTTGGTTTGTTCATTTTAGCCACTCTGACTGGTGTGAGGTGGTGTCTCAGTGTGGTTTTGATTTGTATTTCCCTGATGAGGAGCGACGTTCAGCATATTTTCATGTGCCTGTTGGCCATTGGATGTCTTCTTTAGAGAAGTGTCTATTCATGTTTTCTGCCCATTTCTTCACTGGATTATTTGTTTTTTGGGTGTGGAGTTTGGTGAGTTCTTTATAGATTTTGGATACTAGCCCTTAGTCCGATATATCATTTGCAAATATCTTTTCCCATTCCGTTGGTTGCCTTTTAGTTTTGTTGATTGTTTCCTTTGCAGTGCAGAAGCCTTTTATCTTCATGAGGTCTCAATAGTTCATTTTTGCCTTTAATTCCCTTGCCTTTGGAGGTGTGTCAAGTAAGAAATTGCTGCGGCTGAGGTCAGAGAGGTTTTTTCCTGCTTTCTCCTCTAGGATTTTGATGGTTTCCTGTCTCACATTCAGGTCCTTCATGCACTTTGAATTTATTTTTGTGAATGGTGTCAGAAAGTGGTCTAGTTTCATTGTTCTACATGTTGCTCTCCAGTTTTCCCAGCATCATTTGTTAAAGAGACTGTCTTTTTTCCATTGGATACTTTTTCCTGCTTTGTCAAAGATTAGTTGGCCATAGTTTTGTGGGTCCAATTCTGGAGTCTCTATTCTATTCCATTGGTCTGTGTGTCTGTTTTTGTGCCAATACCATGCTGTTTTTATGATTACAGCTTTGTAGTAGAGGCAAAGGTCTGGTATTGTGATGCCTCCTGCTTTGGTCTTCTTCTTCAAAATGACTTTGGCTATTCGGGGCCTTTTGGGGTTCCATTCAAATTTTAGATTGCTTGTTCTAGCTTTGAGAAGAATGCTGGTGCAATTTTGCTTGGGATTGCAGTGAATGTGTAGATAGCTTTGGGTAGTATTGACATTTTAACAATATTTATTCTTCCAATCCATAAGCACGGATTGTTTTTCCATTTCTTTATATCTTCTTCAATTTCCTTCATTAGCTTTCTACAGTTTTCAGCATACAAATCTTTTACATCTTTGGTTAGATTTATCCCTAGGTATTTTATGGTTCTTGGTGCAATTCTAAATGGGATCAGTTACTTTGTCTTTCTGTTGCTTCATTATTAGTGTAGAAGAATGCAACTGGTTTCTGTACATAAATTTTGTATCCTGTGACTGCTGAATTCATGTATGAGTTCTAGCAGACTTTTGGTGGAGTCTATTGGATTTTCTATGTATAATATCATGTCATCTGCAAAAAGTGAACGCTTGACTTCATCTTTGCCAATTTTGATGCCTTTGATTTCCTTTTGTTGTCTGATTGCTGACGCTAGCACTTCCAACACTATGTTAAACAACATCAGTGAGAGTGGATATTCCTGTCGTGTTCCTGATCTCAAGGGGAAAGCTCTCAGTTTTTCCCCATTGAGGATGATGTTAGCTGTGGGCTTTTCATAAATGGCTTTGATGATGTTTAAGTATGTTCCTTCTATCCCGACTTTCTCGAGGGTTTTTATTAAGAAAGGATGCTGAATTTTGTCAAATGCTTTTTCTATTTCTATTAATAGGATCATGTGGTTCTTATCTATCCTTTTAGTAATGTGATGTATCACATTGATTGATTTGCGAATGTTGAACCAGCCCTGCATCCCAGGAATGAATCCCACTTGATCATGGTGAATAATTCTTTTCATATGCTGTTGAATTCCATTTGCTAGTATCTTGTTGACAATTTTTGCATTCATATTCATCAGGGATATTGGCCTGTAGTGTTTTTTTTTTCCTGGGTCTCTGTCTGGTTTGGGAATCAAAGGAATGCTGGCTTCATACAATGACTCTGGAAGATTTCCTTCCCTTTCCATTTGTTGGAGCAGCATGAGAAGAATAGGCATTATCTCTGCTTTAAATGTCTGGTAGAATTCCCCAGGGAAGTCATCTTGTCCTGGACTCTTACTTGTTGGGAGATATTTGATAACTGACTCAATTTTTTCGCTGGTTATGGGTCTGTTCAAGTTTTCTTTTTCTTCATGTTTGAATTTTGGAAGTCTGTGGGCACTTAGAAATTTGTTCATTTCTCCCAGGTTGTCCATTTTGTTGGCATATAATTTTTCATAGTATTCCCTGGTAATTGACTGTGTTTCTGAGGGATTGGTTGTAATAATTCCATTTTCATTCTTGATTTTATCTATTTGGGTCATCTCCGTTTTCTTTTTGAGTAGCCTGGGTAGAGGTTTATCAGTTTTGTTTATTTTTTCAAAAAACCAACTCTTGGTTTTATTGATCTTCTCTACAGTTTTTTTAGATCCTATATTGTTTATTTCTGTTCTGATCTTTATTATTTCTCTTCTGCTGCTGGGTTTGGGGTGTCTTTGCTCTTCTCCTTCCATTTCCTTTAGGTGTGCTGTTAGATTTTATATTTGGGATTTTTCTTGTTTCTTGGGATTTTTTCTTGTTTTCTTGCTTCTTGAGATAGGCCTGGATTGCTGTATTTTCCTCTCAGGACTGCCTTTGCTGGATCCCAAAGCGTTTGGATTGTTATATTTTCATCTTCATCTGTTTCTATATATTTTTTAATTTTCTTCTCTAATTGCCTGGTTGACCCATTCATTCTTTAGTAGGGTGTTCTTTAACCTCCATGCTTTTGGAGGTTTTCCAGATGTTTTCCTGTGGTTTATTTCAAGTTTCATAGCATTGTGTCCTGAAAGTGTGCATAGTATGATCTCAATTCTTTTCTACTTATGAAGGGCTGTTTTGTGACCCAGTATGTGATCTATCTTGGAGAATGTTCCATGTGCACTCCAGAAGAAAGTATATTCTGTTGCTTTGGGATGCAGAGTTCTAAATATACCTGTCAAGTCCATCTGATCCAGTGTAGCATTCAGGGCCCTTGTTTCTTTATTGATCCTGTGTCTAGATGATCTATCCATTGCTCTAAGGGGGATACTAAAGTCCCCTGCAATTACCACATTCCTATCAATAAGGTTTCTTGAAACAATTATGATTAATTGTTTTATATATTTGGGGGCTCCTGTATTTGGCACATGGACATTTATAATTGTTAGCTCTTCCTGATGGATAGACCCTGTAATTATTGTATAATGCCCTTCTTCATCTCTTGTTACAGACTTTAAAAGTCTAGTTTGTCTGATATAAGTATGACTACTCCAGCTTTCTTTTGACTTCCAGTAGAATGATAGATAGTTCTCCATCCCCTCACTTTCAATCTGAAGGTGTCCTCAGGTCTAAAATGAGTCTCTTGTGGACAGTAAATAAATGGGTCTTGTTTTTTTATCCATTCTGATTCCCTATGTATTTTGGATTGGAGCATTCAGTCCATTTATATTCAGTGTTATTATTGAAAGATATGGTTTTAGAGTCATTGTGATGTCTGTAGGTTTCATGCTTATAGTCTTTGTGGTCTTTGCAACATCTCACTGACAGAATCCCCCTTAGGATCTCTTTCAGGGGTGGTTTAGTGGTGATAAATTCCTTCAGTTTTTGTCTGGGAAGACCTTTATCTCTCCTTCTATTCTGAATGACAGACTTGCTGGATAAAGGATTCTTGACTGCATACTTTTTCTGTTCATCACATTGAAGATTTCCTGCCATTCCTTTCTGGCCTGTCAAGTTTCAGTAGATAGGTCTGCCACAAGTCTTATTGGTCTCCCTTTATATGTTACAGATTGTTTATCCCTAGCTGCTCTCAGAATTTTCTCTTTATCCTTGTATTTTGCCAGTTTCACTATGATATGTCGTGCAGAAGATCAATTCAAGTGACATCTTAAGGGAGTTCTCTGTGCGTCTTGTATTTCAATGCCTTTTTCCTTCCCCAGATCAGGGAAGTTCTCAACTATGATTTGTTCAAGTACACCTTCAGCCCCTTTCTCTCTCTCTTCCTCTTCTGGATTTCCTATTATAAGGATATTGTTCCCTTTGATTGCATCACTTAGTTCTCTAATTCTGCCCTCATACTCTTGGATTATTTCATCTGTCTTTTTCTCAGCTCTCTCTTTTCCCATAATTTTATCTTCTAATTAACCTGTTTTCTCCTCTGCCTCTTAATCCGAGCTGGGGTCACCTCTATTTTATTTTGCACCTCATTTATAGCATTTTTTTAATTCCTCATGACTATTGCTTAGTCCCTTGATCTCTGTAGCAATAGAGTCTCTGCTGTCCTCTATACATTTTTCCAAGCCCAGCGATTAATTTTATGCCTATTATTCTAAATTCTTGTTCTGTTATATTGCTTAAATCATTTTTGATCAATTCATTAGCTGTCACTACTTCCTGGAGTTTCTTGTGAGGAGAATTCTTTCGTTTCATCATTTTGAGTAGTCCCTGCAGTGGCTCTAACCTGCAGGGCACTTCCCCTGTGCTGTCTGGAGTAATTTGTGTTGGTGGATGGGGCTGCAGTCAGACCTGATGTCTGTCCCCAGCCCACCTTGGGGCCACAGTCAGACTGGTATGTACCTTATCTTCCCCTCTCCCAGGGGAAGGACTCACTGTGGACTGTTGTGGCCCCTGTCTGGGCTACTTGTACACTGTCAGGCTTGTGGTGCTGCTTTGATGGGATCTGGCGTATTAGCGGGGGTGGATCCACAAGGTACACAAGGGCAGGAGGTGCAGGCTCAGCTCACTTGCCATCAGTGGTCACCTGTGGGAGGGGCCCTACAGCACTGATATGGAGGCCAACCCATTGGAGCGATGGATCCACAGGAGCACAGCGTTGGGTGTGCGGTGCAAGTAAGTTCAGTGATGGAAACTGGTTTCCTTTGGGATTTCGGCTGGAGGATGGGAGAGGGAGATGGTGCTGGTCAGCACCTTTGTTCCTCGTGGAGCTGAGCTCTGTCTTCCAGGGCTCAACACCTCTCCCTCCCAGTGTCCTCTTACCCTCCTGCTCTCTGAGCAGAGCTGTTGTCTTATAACATTCCAGATGTTAAGTCCCCCTGGCTGTCAGATCTCACGATGTCCAGCCCCTCCGCTTTTGCAAGCCAGACTCGGGGATTCCACCTCACTGGGCAGGCTGCCCCTCCACCCCCCACCCCCCCCCCCCCGGCTCCCTCTCGCCAGTCCGTGTAGCATGCACAACTTCTCTGCCCTTCTTACCCTCTTCTGTGGGCCTCTTGTCTATGCTTGGCTCCGGAGAGTCCATTTTGCTAGTCTTCTGGTGGTTTTCTGGGTTATTTAGGTAGATGTGGGTGGAATCTAAGTGATCAGCAGGAGGAAGTGAGCCCACCTTCCTCCTACGCTGCCATCTTCCGAAGCTCAATCCTGATTTCTAATTCTTTATTGTGTCAGTGCCAAGTGCTAAGAGACACAATGCTGAGAGACACACATCTTTTGGTGCTGTGACTGGGATTCCTTTGCCTCTAACTCTGCTTGTTTGCCTCCTCTAGAATACAACAGTTTGAGTTACCCCTTTCATGGCTGGCGCCTGTCTCCTCAACCAATTCAAACTTGAATTCCTAGTGGACCATCGCCTTCAAGGTATATTCTCCCAAACTCCCTCCCCCACCCCCAGCCCTGCCTTCATTAGAGTGTTTTAACTCATCATTACTTTAAGCCTCTTCCTTATTACTTCTGGGGACCACTAGTCTGTGAAGCTCTCAACTTACCATCTCAAGTCTCCTGTCATGGGTTTCCTTGTTGCATGTCTGCTGGCCACCACCATCTTCACTATTTCCCTTTCTTGGCTCAATCTTCTAACCCCCAGAAGTCTAAACTTATCCTTCTAGCCTGTCTTTTAATATATCACATGCAGTGCCATAGTGTTTCCCACATTGGAGGCCTCTGCCACAGCCACACTTGGACTTTTGTCAAAGTCGAGGATCTTCTTCCAAGGGTAGATGCTGGAAGAGACTTTTTCCCAGTCTCTTTCCTTTACCCAGCTGGAAACTTTTGCCTCTCTAGTTATCATCCAATACCTCAGCTGAAAGGCTACCTGTAACTTAGAGGTGGCCTGCATATGGAAGGATGCCACCCATAGGGGACTCCATCCCAGCCCTGGACACATCACCATAGGCCACTGGCTTTAGGCAGAAAAACGCAGGAGGAAAAGATGAAGGAGCCCACCCAGACCTTCTCAGGACTGCCTGAGACAATTGGGACAACTAAGGCTGAATCCAAGAGGACCCACCAGAATTACTGCTAACCTGGAGTCCTCCTAGTTCACAGTGAAAGTGATGCCTCTCTTGCTGACTCCCAGAGCTTAGACTTCAGGACACCGAGTTCTCTAACTTTCCTGCTTTGTCTCTTACAGATGGACAGCCAAATGTCTACAATTCCTCCTGAGTCCCACCTGGGTTGCATTCCGGCCCATTGGCTGGTCACTCTTTGACTCTGAGACCTTAAAGAGGAAGAGGCTCATCTCCTCAAAACTGTGTGGCCCCAGTGTAAGTTGAATGATGGAGATGTTTGACCTTTAAATGGAGCTTTGACTACAACACTGTACTTCAGCTAAATCTCTATTGTAAACTTCACAGAAAGTGGAGTGAAATTCTCTATGTCCAGGATTTCTTTGCCTTCAGAGATGTGGAGGACCTCTGTAAAACCTGTAATATTGACATGGCTCTCCTTGCAGCAGCCAAAAGGGACTCCTTATTGACAGCAGCTCAGGTCTTCTGTGAGAAGGAACCTCAAAAGGCATTGTCACTGCCTAAGCCTCCTTCTCCACCCTCTATTCCTCCCTCTGCTCCTCCTCCCAGGCCAGCAGGTTTGTGTCCACCTCTCTCAACCTGTGACCCTCTCCCTTTACTGCTTCCATATCCAGGGGCTTCCCACCTTAAGCTGTGCTCCCTGGTTGAAGCAGGCAGGGAGTTTGAATTTCAGGTTACTCATAAACCTTTCTCTTTAATATAGCTTGAACATATTAAAAAGACCTGATAAAGTTTTCTGATAATCCAGATGATTACATAGAAGCCTTTAAGCATCTGAACTTGGCCTATAATGTGTCTTGGAAAGATGTGATGATCATCTTAGGGAAGACTTTTTCGTCGACCAAAAAGGAAAAGGGTTCTTAAGGAAGCCAGAGCATATGCTAATAGTCTTACCTTTCTGATACCAAATACCCAATAGGAGAGACTGCTGTCCCTCCCATAGATGCAGGATGGGATTATAAGCAACCTTCAGAGAGATGAGAATTAGACCACTTTCTCATCTGTGTTAAGGCAAGTTTAAAAGCCAGCTGATAAAAACCCATCTGCTACTCTAAGGTAGCTGGTCAGCCATGAACCAAATGAGAACCCAACCAACTTTCTGGAAACACTCGAAGAGGCTGTGACTAAATATACTAATCTTGATCCTCAGTCTTTTGAGGGACAGGTAATACTAAGACAAATTCCTCTCTTCGTCTGCTCCAGATGTCAGCTGGAAGCTGCAAAAACTGGTAAGAGAAATGGATACCACTCTTGAAGAATTCCTTTCAGCAACAACTACTATCCTTTATAACAGGGACCAAAAAAGAAAGGACAAACCTTGGGAGAAGGATCCAAGGAAGGAAGGAAGGCAGGCCCAATTGCTAGTGGCCCTATAGAGCCAAGCCCAAACTCAGTATGTCATACTCTGTCCTGGAAAAGGATCAGGTAAATGCCTGATCAGCAGGACTGGCCACAGGGTGTGAGAATGTCCTAATAAGGAGAAGCCTCCCCTGAAAACACCCTGTCTTAAATGTCAGCATACAGGACACTGGGCAGCTAATTGCCCCCAAGGTCAAAGAACCCCAGATTCAGGAACTGCTGCTCCACTTATGGTAATGGATTAAAGGGGTCCTCTGCTCTAGTCAGTCCCCCTGTAAGAAGTAACCATCGATGTACTGGAGCCATGTGTAAAGATGGATGTGGCAGGTAGAACAACAACTTTATTTATGGATATTGGGGCCACCTACTCTGTCCTGACCTCATTCTCTGGACCCTTCTCCCAAGACTCTTGTAAAGTGATGGAAGTGTCAGGCAAACTAATAACTAAGCCTTTCACCCCTCTTATGTTGCCTATGGGAAGATTACATCTTTTCCCACTCCTTCCTGTTTATGCTGGAGTGCCCTTGGCCCCTAGTGGGAAGAGACATATTATACAAACTAGGAGCTAGGCTTATTCTGGGATGAATAACAGCTACCAGAGTCTCCCTATAACTCCTAATTGAAGAAATTCTTGAACCCAGTTCTTTAGAAGAGGTTTTGTCAGTAGACCCTAGGATTTGGGACGATGGGCTGCCAGGATGTATGGTCACCATCACTCCTGCACTAATAGACCTAAAGAGCCTATCTGCTTATCCTTATAAGTAACAATACTCTGTCCACCTTGAGGCGTGACAAGGACTCCAGCTGCTCATAACCAAGTTCCTAAAACATGGCATCTTGATTTATTTTAACTCCACCAAAGGAAAACTATACCTAGCCCAGGTGTAAGGGACTACTCATTAGAAACCTGGTCAGTAAAATTCATCCACCCCTTTTCCTTCCTCTTCTGGAGCCCCATGTTCTAATCTTATTTCCTTTGCAACCTGAGCAATAACCTTCCTGTGGAAATATAGGTCCCCAACTAATTGGATAGCCAAGGGTCTTTTATCATGCACATGGGTGCCTCCCAATGTCAGCCAGATCCTCTCTGTCTGAAGCAACAAGTGTTATTCCTGTCTCCCCACAAATTTGGCAGGGATTTGCACCTTGGCCTGTGTCCTGTGTCCTCCTTCAATTTTCCTACCTTGAAGCATTAGTCCCCATGCCCCTCCCTACCATCACCAGTTTAAGACACACCAAACAGGGTGTGCCTTTGATACTTAGCTTGGTAGAAATCTTCTCTCTTTTTGGCATTTCAGGAGTGGCCACAGGAATCTACAGCACCCATGACTCTCACCAAATTTATTATAATCTATCTAAGTCCTTGCCAAAATAAATGAGGACATTGCAGCCACCTTTTCTGATACCCAGACCCAAATGAACTCCTTGGTGGCTATGGTCTTACAGAACTGTCAGGCCCATGATGTCCTTACAACAGAAAGTGGGGAAACCTGTGCATTACTAGAAGAATGCTGTTGTGGGGTTAATCAAAGTGTCCAGGTACAACAAGACATCAAAATTTTCCTACAAAATTCTGGGATGCTTCATGATCAAGCTAACTGAGGATGGTCAAATTGGAAAAATACCTGGCCCTGGATATCATGGCTACTTCCTTTTCTGGGGCCCTTAATTTCCATAATAGTTCTCCTTCTTGCAGGACCACTCTTATTTAATTTACTTCTAAAATTTGTGTCCTCCAGACTATAAGCAATAAAACTCCAAGTAAGCCTGCAAACACTGAGACTATCAGACGATCTCTACTCAAAACACCTCCATCTACATGAGAACCCTGGATGGACTTTAAAGCTGGGAATTCCTTCTACCTGACAGCAAGAATAGTGGATCCATATTCTCCAACATCCTCCTTCAGCTTAAAGTAGCAGGAAGGAATGTTAGGTAGATGCCAGATACAAGCAGTGGAAAGAACACCCCAAGGAAACTTCATCTCTTGACCTGAAAGATTTCAGAGCCCTATGTCCTTGAACAGGGAATGATAGAGTAGGCAGTTATTTAGACATGAGCTGGAGGCAAGGATGGTGATAAATAGGTTACATATTAGAAGACTGAGGACACAATATCCTGACTCTGTGGCTTACAACATCCTGATCTTGTGACTTTCAAGACCCTGGAGCTAACAGACCAAGAGCCACAGTGCAGAGCATGTGCTCTCCTGTTCCACCTTTGCCCCAGGATAACCCCTAGATTCATTATAATGTAGTTGCATTACAATATAGTCCCCCCGCCCCCCGTTGGAGGAAGGCTACCATGATAATTCAGTACAAACCTTGTAGGGTTAAAAACTCTCCCTCCCAACCTGTGAGAGGAGTCCTCCAAAGAATTAGAAGCAGCCTCCATTAGAGACCACCTTATCCATGATGCAAGACTCTAATCACATAAAAGGAAAGGACCCCTGTAACATCAGGGCAGTTTTCACCTCTGGTTTTGCTTGCTCTCCCACCTTGAGAGTGTACTGTCCTTAATAAAACTGTTTTCTGCTTTCAAAAAAAAAGCAGCAAGAGAAAAACAACTTTTTACATACAAAGAACCCCCCCATAAGACTATCAGCAGATTTTTCAGCAAAACTTTGCAGGCCAGAATGGAGTGGCATGATATATTCAAAGTGCTGAAAAGAAAAACAAACAAACAAACAAGAATTCTGTACCGGCAAGGTTATCATTCAGAATTGTAGGAGAGATAAAAAATTTCCTACACAAATATAAATTAAGGGAGTTAACCACTAATAAACCAGGCCTGCAAGAAATGTTAGAGGAACTGCTTTAAGCTGAAAAGAAAGGGCTCTAATTAACAAGAACACATACTAAAGTAAATATCTCATGGTAGAAGTAAATACATAGTAAAGGAATTGGATTAAACTCTTATCAAACTATTATGATGGTTATAAGATAAAAGTAGTAAAAATAATGATAACAACAATTAGTTAAAGGATACACGCAATGAAAAGATGCATAATGTGAATATTAAAAAATAAAACATGGTGATGGGATAAAAATGCAGTTTTAGAATGTGTTCAAATGTAACTTGCAATCAACTTAGAACAGACTAGTATATATGGGCCATTATATGTGAGCCTCATGACAATCACAAAGTAAAATAATCTATAATAATACACTCAAGATAATGAGAAACAAATCTAAATAACACTATAAAAAATCATCAAATCACAGGGGAGAATAAAGAGAAGAATAAAGGAACAGAGAGGCAATAGAAAACAGCCAGAAAACAACTAACAAAATCGTTATAACTACATACCTGTCAATAATTACTTGTCATGTAAATGCACTAAATTCTCTAATCAAAAGACATAGTGTGACTGAATAGATTAAAAACCAAAATCCATTGTATATGCTGCTTACAAGAGACTCACTTCAGATATCAGGACAAAAACAGGCTAAAAGTGAAGGGATGGAAAAAGATGTTTCATGCAAATAGAAAACGAAAAATAATGGGGATATATTAGACAAAATAGATTTTAAAACAATGAATGCAATAAGTAAAAAAAAGATGAATAAACATTATAACATTATATAATGATAAATGATAGAAAACCAACAATATATAATATTTGTAAATATCCATGTAACATAGAAGCACCTAAATATATAAAGCAAATATTAACAGACTTAAAGAGAGAAATTGACAGCAATACAAAACAGTAGTGGACTTTAATACCCTACTTCTATCAAAGGATATATCATTAAGACAGAAAATCAATAGGGAAACATCAGCTTTATTTGTGTATGGGTGAAGCATCAGCTTTAAATGACACATTATACATGGGAGTTAAGAGATATATACAAATCATTCCATCCAAAAACAACAGAACATATTTTCTTCTCAAGTGCAATGAAACAAATTGTAAGATAGATGATATGCTAGACTAGAAAACAAGTCACAATAAATTTTAAAAGACTAAAATGATATAAAAAAGAGAAAGAAATGATATCAAGCACCTTTTCTCACCACTGTGTTATGAAATTAGAAATGAATTTCAAGAAAACTGAAAAAAACTAAAAATATATGGAGAGTGAGCATATTGCTACTGAACATACAATGGGTCAATGAAGATATCAAAAAAGAAATTAAAAAAATACCTCGGGACAATGGAAATGGAAATATAACATACCAAAATCTATGGAATGCACCAAAAACAGTTCTAATAGTTGTTTATAATGATATAGGCCTACCCCAAGAAACGGAAAATCTCAATCTAACTACACTTAAATGTACTAGAAGAATAGAAACAAATGAAACCTAAATTTTAGTATAAGGAAGGAAATAAATATCAGAGAGGAAAAAAAAATAAACTAAAAAGATTGATGAAACTAAGAGATAGTTCTCTGAAAAGATAAACAAAATTGACCAACCTTTAGCTGGCCTAAGAAAAAAAGACAGAAGGGTTAAATAAAATAAGAAATAAATGAGGAGAAATGACAACTGATTCCAAAAAATAAAAATATAAAGGATAATTACAGACCCTATAACAATTATATACCAACTAACTGGATAACATAGAAGTAATGGGTAAATTACTAAAAATATACAATCTTCCAAGACTGCATCACGAAGAAATAGAAAATCTGAATAGATCAATTACTAGTAAGGAAATTGAATCAGTAATCAAACCTTGTAACAAACAAAAGTCCAGGAGCAGATGATTTTACCGGTAAGTTCTACCAAAGATTCAAAGATTTAATACATATTGTGAAACTCTTCTAAAAAATCGAAATGGAAAGAATGGTCCCACAATTATTTCAAAAGCTCATCTTTAATAACAAAACCAGACAAGGACACCACAGGAAAATAATATTTCAGGTCAATAAGACTGATAAAAACAGATGAAAAATTATTAGCAAACTGTATTCAACAATATATGAAAGGGTTCATACACCATGATCTCATGGGATTTATTCTAGCAATGCAAGGATGATTCATTTGCAAATCAATCCACATAACACACCACATTAACAAAATGAAGCAAAAAACCCCCTTTGATCATCTTAATAAATGCAAAGTAAATTTGACCTAATTTGACAACTATTTATCATACAAATTCTCAACAATATGGGTATAGATGTAATGTGCCTCAAGATAGTAAAAGCCATATATGGTAAGCCAATAGCTAACATCATACTCATATGAAAAACTGAAAGCTTCTTTTCTAAGACGAATAAAACAAGGATGCTTACTCTTGCCACTTTTATTTAACATAGTATTGGAAAACCTAGCTAAAGCAGTTGGGCAGGAAAAAGAAATAAAAGGCATCCAAATTAAAAGGAAAAAAATTAAACTATAATTATTTTCACATAACATGGCATTATATATAAAACACCCTAAACACTCCATCAAAAAAAAATTGTCAGAGGTAAATAAAATTCAGTAAATTTGCAGGGTACTAAATAAATATTCAAATATCTGTTGCATTTTTTTAAATATATGAAATTTATTGTCAAATTGGTTTCCATACAACACCCAGTGCTCATCCCAAAAGGTGCCCTCCTCAATACCCATCACCCACCCTACCCTCCCTCCCACCCCCCATCAACCCTCAGTTTGTTCTCAGTTTTTAACAGTCTCTTATGCTTTGGCTCTCTCCCACTCTAACCGCTTTTTTTTTTCCTTCCCCTCCCCCATGGGTTCCTGTTAAGTTTCTCAGGATCCACATAAGAGTGAAACCATATGGTATCTGTCTTTCTCTGTATGGCTTATTTCACTTAGCATCACACTCTCCACTTCCATCCACGTTGCTACAAAAGGCCATATTTCATTTTTTCTCATTGCCACGTAGTATTCCATTGTGTATATAAACCACAATTTCTTTATCCATTCATCACTTGATGGACATTTAGGCTCCTTCCATAATTTGGCTATTGTTGAGAGTGCTGCTATGAACATTGGGGTACAAGTGCCCCTATGCATCAGTACTCCTGTGTCCCTTGGATAAATTCCTAGCAGTGCTATTGCTGGGTCATAGTGTAGGTCTATTTTTAATTTTCTGAGGAACCTCCACACTGCTTTCCAGAGCGGCTGCACCAATTTGCATTCCCACCAACAGTGCAAGAGGGTTCCCGTTTCTCCACATCCTCTCCAGCATCTAGAGTCTCCTGATTTGTTCATTTT
Source organism: Herpailurus yagouaroundi (assembly GCF_014898765.1). Classification (NCBI taxonomy): domain Eukaryota; kingdom Metazoa; phylum Chordata; class Mammalia; order Carnivora; family Felidae; genus Herpailurus; species Herpailurus yagouaroundi. Next base: position 147,337 of record NW_024420044.1, on the reverse strand, counting down.
GGCCACTCTGGCTGGCGTGAGGTGATACCTGAGTGTGGTTTTGATTTGTATTTCCCTGATAAGGAGCGACGCTGAACCTCTTTTCATGTGCCTCTTGGCCATCCGGATGTCTTCTTTAGAGAAGTGTCTATTCATGTCTTCTGCCCATTTCTTCACTGGGTTATTTGCTTTTCGGGTGTGGAGTTTGGTGAGCTCTTTATAGATTTTGGATACTAGCCCTTTGTCCGATATGTCATTTGCAAATATCTTTTCCCATTCCGTTGGTTGCCTTTTAGTTTTGTTGGTTGTTTCCTTTGCTGTGCAGAAGCTTTTTATCTTCATAAGGTCCCAGTAATTCACTTTTGCTTTTAATTCCCTTGCCTTTGGGGATGTGTCGAGTAAGAGATTGCTACGGCTGAGGTCAGAGAGGTCTTTTCCTGCTTTCTCCTCTAAGGTTTTGATGGTTTCCTGTCTCACATTCAGGTCCTTTATCCATTTTAAGTTCATTTTTGTGAATGGTGTGAGAAAGTGGTCTAGTTTCAACCTTCTGCATGTTGCTGTCCAGTTCTCCCAGCACCATTTGTTAAAGAGACTGTCTTTTTTCCATTGGATGTTCTTTCCTGCTTTGTCAAAGATGAGTTGGCCATACGTTTGTGGGTCTAGTTCTGGGGATTCTATTCTATTCCATTGGTCTATGTGTCTGTTTTTGTGCCAATACCATGCTGTCTTGATGATGACAGCTTTGTAGTAGAGGCTAAAGTCTGGGATTGGGATGCCTCCTGCTTTGGTCTTCTTATTCAAAATTCCTTTGGCTATTCGGGGCCTTTTGTGGTTCCATATGAATTTTAGGATTGCTTGTTCTAGTTTCGAGAAGAATGCTGGTGCCATTTTGATTGGGATTGCATTGAATGTGTAGATAGCTTTGGGTAGTATTGACATTTTGACAATATTTATTCTTCCAATCCATGAGCAGGGAATGTCTTTCCATTTCTTTAAATCTTCTTCAATTACCTTCATAAGCTTTCTATAGTTTTCAGCATACAGATCCTTTACATCTTTGGTTAGATTGATTCCTAGGTATTTTATGCTTCTTGGTGCAATTGTGAATGGGATCCGTTTCTTTATTTGTGTTTCTGTTGCTTCATTGTTAGTGTATAAGAATGCAACTGATTTCTGGACATTGATTTTGTATCCTGCAACTTTGCTGAATTCATGTATCAGTTCTAGCAGACTTTTGGTGGAGTCTATCGGATTTTCCATGTATAATAGCATGTCATCTGCAAAAAGCGAAAGTTTGACTTCATCTTTGCCAATTTGGATGCCTTTGATTTCCTTTTGTTGTCTGATTGCTGATGCTAGAACTTCCAGCACTATGTGAAACAACAGCGGTGAGAGTGGGCATCCCTGTCGTGTTCCTGATCTCAGGGAAAAAGCTCTCAGTTTTTCCCCGTTGAGGATGATGTTAGCTGTGGGCTTTTCAGAAATGGCTTTTATGATCTTTAAGTATGTTCCTTCTATCCCGACTTTCTCAAGGGTTTTTATTAAGAAAGGGTGCTGGATTTTGTCAAAGGCCTTTTCTGCATCGATTGACAGGATCATATGATTTTTCTCTTTTTTTTTTGTTAATGTGATGTATCACGTTGATTGATTTGCGAATGTTGAACCAGCCCTGCATCCCAGGAATGAATCCCACTTGATCATGGTGAATAATTCTTTTTATATGCCGTTGAATTCGATTTGCTAGTATCTTATTGAGAATTTTTGCATCCATATTCATCAGGGATATTGGCCTGTAGTTCTCTTTTTTTACTGGGTCTCTGTCTGGTTTAGGAATCAAAGAATACTGGCTTCATAGAATGAGTCTGGAAGTTTTCCTTCCCTTTCTATTTCTTGGAATAGCTTGAGAAGGATAGGTATTATCTCTGCTTTAAACGTCTGGTAGAACTCCCCTGGGAAGCCATCTGGTCGTGGACTGTTATTGGGAGATTTTTGATAACTGATTCAATTTCTTCGCTGGTGATGGGTCTGTTCAAGCTTTCTATTTCCTCCTGATTGAGTTTTGGAAGAGTGTGGGTGTTCAGGAATTTGTCCATTTCTTCCAGGTTGTCCAATTTGTTGGCATATAATTTTCAGATAAGGCTTTAAAGAAGAATAGACCCGTGAACTTGATGATATAGTACTAGAAACTATCTGGGGTAAAACATAGAGAAAAAATTTGTTAAAAAAAGAACAAACTATCAATAAACTGAGGGAACTTTTCAAGAGGGTTAATGTGCATGGAATTTGCATCCTAGAAGGAAGAGAGAAGATAAAGAAAAAAATCTGAAGCATAAAAAATAGAAGTTATCCAAACTTGATAAAAATAGAGCCAAGAAGTCCAACAAGCCCTAAACACAAAAACATGAAGAAATATAAATCAAGGCATATAACCATATTATTCAAAACAAGTGAAGAATGTCTTAAAAGCAACCAGAGCAAAAAGACATTACATATAGAACAAATACAAAGATGACAGTAAATGTCTCATTGAAACACCTCATTGGAAGACAGTATATCAACATCTTTAAAGTACTGTGATTGTTAAATTTATGTGTCAGTTTGGTGGGGCCATAATGCCCATATATTTGGTCAAACATCCTTGATGCTTCTGTGAGGCTATTTTTTGGGTGACATTAACATTTAAGCTGGCGAATTTTGAGTAGTTTGCCCCCTTTGTTGGGTCTCATTCAATCAGTTGAAGGTCTTAAAAGAACAAAGATTAACTTCCCCTGGACAAAAACAACCTATAATTGACCCCTTCCCAATATCTCACACATTTTTTTGGTCCTTTTTTGTCTTGATTACCTTAACACAACTACTGAAAGAGGAAACACTGTCAGTGTAGAATTCTATGTCCAGAAAAAAAATCTTTGAAAAATATGAAGGTGAAATGAAGACTTTTTCAGGTATACATAAGCAGCAGATCCACACTACAAAAAATGTTAAATGAGTCTTTCAGACATAAGAAACATGATGCTAGAAGGAAATATGGATCTAAAGAGAGGAATAAAAATCCCCCAAATGATAAATCCATGGGTAAACGTATAAGGCAATTTTAATTATTTAAATATCTTTAAATGTTTATTTATAATAGTTTCTGATTTCAGCTGGAAGATATAGAAATGTAGAAAAAACATCACTTTCATCCATACAACAAGAAAAATGCTGGAAAGAATGTAAATTAACAACTAATCTTGAACCTATCAGATAATTGAAGTCAAAGGGCAGACAACTGACCTGAAATCTGAAGAGGGTTGCCTGCAGATAAAAACAAGACTGGATCGTTGTATACCCAGAATAAATGTTATGAATGCCATATAACCTTCATGAAGATTAACTGGAAATATTTAGTTAACTGCTAAAGGCCCACTATGGATTAGCATGAGAGAATGAATTAGCGTGGATAAGGGCCCCAGGCAGAAGCATATTCTCCCATACTTGCAGTCGTTTTATTACCCAGAAAACCCACAGATATGACTGAAGACGACCATAAAAAAGCTCCCCAGTATTTATGACTGGAGGAAAAGAACAATAATAGCCACTGTCAAAATCAACAAAGGTCAACATCCTGCCCCACTCCATCTGCACTACAGAACAAAAGATTTCATCTTCAGTGTAGTTCACTGGTAGAAACCCATTGCAGCTGAGAGAGGAAAATGCAGACCACCACAAAAACTGCATAAATATTTATCTTCCTAAAATCTTCTACATTTGGAGAAGGAATAGGAATACTTGTGAAGAGCATGCCTCAAAACTCAGGTTGAAAATATTTGCCTAAAATCCAGGCTTAAAAAGAATATCAGAGAATGTCCCCTTCACCAACCTCCCTCTCACCACTAACAAACCTTGAGTAAATATTATGGTGGAGTACAGCTGGAAGGATGACAAAACTGAGTATGGGGAGCAAAACAAAAGAAAGATGCAAATCCAAGAGAAGAGACAAAAACAAGGTATCACTAGAGGATTTTGAAATCTCTTGTGCCCATAGCAACAACCAAATCCAACTCAGATAACCATAGCAACAAATTACAACTCCAGTAACCATAGCAACAATAGGAACTAAGAAAATTTCAAACCTAGTCCAACTCCTCACTAGATCAACACAAGCATCCACATTAAAGGCCCAGCAGAAAGAAAAAAACATGGTAATCTTGAAGTATACAAAAATTATCTCAGTATCTGCTACTCTATATATGTTCATCTTTCAACAAAAACAAATATGTGGCATGACAAAAAAGCATGAAAAAATTCAGTCTGAAGAAACAAGGAAATCACCCAAAGCAGACTCAGATATGACATGGCTGTTAAAACTATCAGGAATGGAATTAAAAACAACCATGATTAGCATGTTTAAGCACTAGTTCTCAAAGGAAGGAGGCAATTTTGCCCACAGGGAAAATTTGGAAATGTCTATAGGTATTTATTAGTGTCATAAGATGTGCTATGGCATCGAGTGGGTAGAGACCATAGATGCTAAGCATCCTATAATGCACAGAACAGCACCTTACAATAGAGTTATCTGTCTGGAAGTTATTACGCTGAGGTTGGGATACCTTGGAAACCCTGTATTAAAAGCTCTAATAGAAAAAGTAGAAAACATATAAAATTACATAAGTACTTGAACAGAAAACCGAAATGTAAGAAGGAAAAAAATGGAGATGCTAGAAATGAAAAATGGAAATCAGAAATTGGATTGCTTTTTTAAATGCTTATTTATTTTTGAGAGAGACAGAGACAGAGAGCAAGAATGGGTGAGGGGCAGAGGGAGAGGGAGACACAGAATCTGAAGCAGGCTCCAGGCTCCAAGCTGTCCGCATAGAGTCCCATGCGGGGTTCAAACCCACACTGTGAGATCATGACCTGAGCAGAAGTTGGACGCTGAACCTACTGAGCCACCCAGGTAGCTTCAATAGCACGTCAGTATGCTCACTACATTTGAGGAAAGAATAACTAATTTTGAAGATGAGTAAATAGAAATTACTGAAACTGAAATACTAAGATGAAAAAGAGTAGGAAAATAGTACAGAACATGCAAGCACTATGGAACAGTAACAAATGGTGTAACCCCATAAGTAGAAGAGAGAGAATAAAACAGAAGAAATATTTGAGGAAACAATGGCTGAGAATTTTCCAAAATTACTAACAAACACCACAGTCTCAAAAATTTTAGAAAACACCAAGCAGGATAAACATAAAAGAAAATCTAAACAAATATGCATACTTAGGCATGTTATATTCACACTACTAAAACACAGCAAGGAGAAAATCCTTTTTTTTTTAATATATGAAATTTATTGTCAAATTGGTTTCCATACACACCCAGTGCTCATCCCAAAAGGTGCCCTCCTCAGTACCCATCACCCACCCTCCCCTCCCTCCCACCCCCCATCAACCTTCAGTTTGTTCTCAGTTTTTAACAGTCTCTTATGCTTTGGCTCTCTCCCACTCTAACCTCTTTTTTTTTTTCCTTCACCTCCCCCATGGGTTTCTGTTAAGTTTCTCAGGATCCACATAAGAGTGAAACCATATGGTATCTGTCTTTCTCTGTATGGCTTATTTCACTTAGCATCACACTAAGGAGAAAATCTTTTTTAAGTTTTTATTTAAATTCCAGTTGGTGAACATACAGTGTAATACTAGTTTCAGGTGTCCAATATTGTGATTCAACACTTCCATACAACACACAGTACTCATCACAGCAAGTGCACGCCTTAATCCCCATCACCTATTTAACACATCTCCCCCACACACCTCCCTTCTGATAACCATCAGTTTGTTCTTTATAATTAAGAGTCTGTTTCTTGGTTTGCCTCTTTCTTTTTCCCCCCTTTGCTTGTTGGTTTTATTTCTTAAATTTCACATGATGAATTCATATGGTATTTGTCTTTCTCTGACTGACTTATTTTGCTTAGCATAATCCTCTCTAGCTCCATCCATGTCTTTGCAAATGGCAAGATTTCATTCTTTTTTAATGGCTGAGTCTCACATCTGTCAGAATGGTTGAAATCAACAACATAAGAAACAAGAGGTATTGTTGAGGATGTGGAGAAAGGGTAACCCTCTTGCACTGTTGATGGGAATGTAAACTGGTGCAGCCACTCTGGAAAACATTGTGGATGTTCCTCAAAAAGTTAAAAATAGAACTACCTTATGATCCAGCAATTGTACTACTAGGTATTTACCGAGAGAACACAAGAGCACTAATTCAAAATGATACATGCATCCCAATGTTTATAACAGCATTATCCACAATAGCCAAACTAAGGAGAAAATCTTATAGTCAGCCAGGAATGGGGGCATATTGCCTACAGAGGAAGACAAATAAAAATTATAGAATACTTCTCAGAAAGCATGCAAGTAAGAATACATAATAAGAGTTGAATTTTAAAAAAATCTATCAAACTTGTATTCTATACTAAGTGAAAATATCCTTCCAAAGTCAATCAATGTAGTCTAACTGACCTTTCTAAAACACCCTACCCAAACAGCAAAATAAACATTCCTCTCAGGCACACACAAAACATTCACAAAAACAGACTGTACACTGAGCCATAGAACATCTTTTTACATTATTTCCCTCAGACTTATTTATTTTATAACTGTAAGTTTGTACCTCTTGGTCCCCTTCACCCATTTCACCCCCCAAACACCATCCCTTCAGGAAACCACCAATCTATTTTTTATAGCTATGAGTGTTGCCTTATTTTGTACAAAATTTGCTTTGCTGTTTAGATTCCACATACAAGGAAATCATATGGTACTTGTATTTCTCTGTCTCACTTATTTTACTTAGCATAATACCCTCATAGTCTATCCATGTTGTTACAAATGGCAAAATACTATTATTTTCATGGCTGAGTAGTATTCACACACACACACACACACACACATATATATACATATATATACTCTATGTATATTATATATATACTATACTGTATTTTATATACAGTATATATTTTATATATATACATATGTATAGAGAGAGTATATATATATATATATATATATATATATGTATAGCTGTGCATGGGGGCTCTCTTTCACTACATCCTTGCCAACACTTGTCATATTTTTGTTATTTTTTATGATAGCCTCTCTGACAAGTGATATCTTCTTGTGGTTTTGATTTGGATTTCCCAGATGATGAGTGATGAGTATCTTTTGATGTGCCTGTTGGCCATCTATATATTTTCTTTGTAAAGAGTGTATTCAGATCATTTGCCCATATTTAATTCAGAATTTTTTTGTTATTGAGATGTATTAGTTCTTTATATATTTGAGATATTATCCATTATTGGATACATAATTTGCAAATGTCTTCTCCCATTCAGTAGATTGGCTTTTATTTTGTTGACCGTGTCCTCTACTGTGCAGAAGGCTTTTACTTTGATGTCCCATTTGTTTATTTTCACTTTTATTGCCATTGCTTTTGGAACTAGATCTACAAAAATATCACCAAGAGCAATGTCAGAGTTTATGGCCTGTGTTTTCTTCTTGGACTTTTATGGTTTCTAATCTTATATTAAAGTCTTTCATCTATTTTGAGTAAATTTTTGGTATAGTGTAAGATAGTGGTCTAGTTTCATTCTTTGCCTGTGGCTGTCCAATTTTTCCAGTACTGTTTATTGAAGAAGATGTACTTTTCTCATTGTATATTCTTTCCTCTTTTGTCACAAATAAATTGATCATATATGCTTGTGTCTATTTCTGAGTTTTCCATTCCATTCCATTGATGGAATGTCTTATACCATTAAAAACTATTTTGAAGGAGATAGGAGGAAGATGGCGGCGTAGGAGGACGCTGGGCTCACCGCGTGTCCTGCTGATCACTTAGATTCCACCTACACCTGCCTAAATAACCCAGAAAACCGCCAGAGGATTAGCAGAATGGAGTCGTCGGAGCCAAGCGCAGACGAGAGGCCCACGGAAGAGGGTAGGAAGGGCGGCGAGGCGGTGCGCACTCCACGGACTGGCGGGAGGGAGCCGGGGCGGAGGGGAGGCTCGCCGGCCAAGCAGAGCCCCCGAGTCTGGCTTGCAAAAAGCGGAGGGGCCTGACGAACTGTGTTCCGACAGCAAGCGCGACTTAGCGTCTGGGAGGTCATAAGTTAACAGCTCTGCTCAGAAAGCGGGAAGGCTGGAGGACAAAGGGAAGGAGAGCTGCTGAGCCCCCTGATGACAGAGCTCAGTTTGGTGGGGAACAAAGGCGCTCGCCAGTGCCATCTCCCCCACCCATCCCCCAGCCAAAATCCCAAAGAGAACCAGTTCCTGCCTGGGAACTTGCTTGCTCCCAGCAAACACCCAACTCTGCGCTTCTGCGGAGCCAAACCTCCGGCAACGGTTCTGACTCCCTCCTGCTGCCACAGGGCCCCTCCTGAAGTGGATCACCTAAGGAGAAGCAAGCTAAGCCTGCCCCTCCTGCCCCGGTGCACCTTGCCTACCCACCCCACCTAAGACGCCAGATCCCCAGCATCACAAGCCTGGCAGTGTGCAAGTAGCCCAGACAGGCCACCCCAACCCACAGTGAATCCCACCCCTAGGAGAGGGGAAGAGAAGGCACCCACCAGTCTGACTGTGGACACAGCGGTGGGCTGCGGGCAGACATCAGGTCTAACTGCGGATCCACCCACCAACTCCACTTATACACCACAGCACAGGGGAAGTGCCCTGCAGGTCCTCACCACGCCAGGGACTATCCAAAATGACCAAGCCGAAGAATTCCCCTCAGAAGAATCTCCAGGAAATAACAACAGCTAATG